>NW_022146578.1:1186560-1401589 GCF_002938485.1 Sitophilus oryzae
TACAATAAGTGAGGAGCGGACTTTCTAGATGTATTTTGTCTATTTTCCACTGACGTAGATAAAATGTATTTTTAGGGATGACGTGGTCGTATTGAAATGCGGCACGTGTTCTAACAATTGGACTGAAATTTAACAGAAACGAAGGAGCACAATCTGACTAGCGTGCGGCCATCTTGACTGACTGACTGAGACCGACTTCAGTGGCTTCGTTGACGGATGACAGCGCGGACTGTCACTCGGTTCTTCTTTTCTCTGTGGACTTGGTCTTCATGACCGGCAAGAGGAAACTCCTCGAGGCTGGAGTAGCTGTTTGCGCCGTCGAACCTCCGGGCCTGATACCGTTGGAGGCGACAATGGCGTAGGCGCCACATATTTAACAAGTCGTTTCTGGCATCATATTGTAACTCTATGTATGTAGTTTGCAATGCCACCTTTGGTCGAAAATCTTAAAAAATGGACAAAATGCATTTAGTAAGTCTGCTCCTCAAATATTCTGGATCAGTTCTGATGTTGTTTTGTTTTGCTCTTGGCATTAAATATAATCGTATAAAATATACCGGAAAGATCAAAATCCTTCTATGGTTCACGACGATACTCTATTTCTCATCAGATGCGGAATTAGAGACGCGGGGTGACCGCAAAATCGCCCCAGGCTCTAGAGGGTTAGAGCACCTGTTGCATCGGCGCGGTGCCGCGTTTCGTTTGCCTCCCCCGCCTTTCCCCTCATCGATTGTTTAAACTCCGCCTCGGCGGCCCCATTGGCCCGCATATCTCCTAATCACATCGGGATATCTTAAGGCGCTCGCCGAAGCTCGGTCCTTCGAGTCGGGCATACAGGGCGATGCCCTTCAACAATCGTATTTGGGTATTAGATTTTCTCATAAACCACTTTCAAAATCTTACTGGTTGGGGTCCACCGAACCTACTACTACTACATTTCTACTATATTCCCAAAACTTGTCAAAAATATAGCTGGACCACTTTGCGAATCACTAGAGGAAGTGAAGGTATTTTGGAATAGTAGGTTCAAAAAATGCAAAATATTTAAATGTTGGTTATTTTGAATAAAATAATTGGCGTGCCTTAGATCTACATATGTTGCTGCCACACAATTGATTTTTTCATTATAAAAAAGTGCAAAAAATCTCTGTCAACGAAACATGCAGGTAATTTGGGATACCATCAAAATAGCAGCAGATATAGATGTTGTTTATGTAAGGTAAATTAAACATTGTTAAAAAAGTGTCCAAATATTTATTAAAAGAGAAAATTAGGTAGAATATTTACAGTAGTCGCACACATATACATACGTTCTGGCGTCCGACACAGAGTGCACTCATGATTCGCATGTGAGGCACTGATCCCACTTGTACCTTTCCTTCGCTGAAAAAAAGCATTAATAGCTTAATGTAAAACCTCTGACGAGGGGTAGGGGACTAAAAAACTCACAATCTTTTAGGATGTTTATTTCAAAATTTAATTTGATTTAAAATTGGGGCGACATGTTTCGGGATTCATTTAATTCCCATCCTTAGGACCAGTAAAAAAAATTACACCAGGAAGCCATACCACTCGGAAAAAATAAAATAATTGGATTGTTAAAATTCATTAAACAATTGTACTCATTGTAATTTCAAACCAATCCAATTTCTCAAAAGAAAAACCTTACGTTGTTGTTCTAATCAATAAAGGCTTATATAACATAATTCTTAAACTAGTCTTATATTATTTTATTTAATATTTTTCATTTTTCGACAAGGATCAACGTCTGTGGTGCTGTGATAATCCAGACTTAGACGTTGATCCTTGTCGAAAATTCCTATTAAAATAGAGGGCAATACCGTAGAACAGGTGTTCAAGTTCAAATATTTGGGGTCCTGGATAGTTAACACCTTGAACAACGACGTCAAAATAAAAACTAGAATAGAACAAGCGAGAAATGCATTCTTAAAAATGAAGAACGTTTTGCAGAACCCCAGATTGGACCTTGAGTTGAGAACTAGACTCGTCAGGTGTTATGTTTGGTCAATCCTATTATACGGAGCAGAAACATGGACACTGAAAGTTCAAGAGATGAATCGCCTCGAATCGTTCGAAACATCATCAACAAGGTCAGAAATTAGACTCAACTAACTTTTGAAGAACTCATAAGGAAAGCCAAGAATCGTGAAGATTTTGCCAATGTGATCGCCAACCTCCATGAAAGAGACGGTACGTAAAGAAGAAGAAGAATGTATATCAAAATTTTTAACGGTTTCGCAGATATTCGCGGCAATGTAGTACAATGGCTTTTTTGACCGTAAATTTTTATCAAAGCCACCTGAACATTTTTCAAAAAATTGCTCAAATTTTGAAAACCAATGTTTTTTTTTATTTTTAAATTTAATCCACTATTTTCTTAAATTATCAAGATTTTATGTTTTAACTAAAAATGTTTTTAGAACTGTATAAAGTTCTAAAAACTTACTACTTCATTCTTTTACCTAAATTTCTTTGGAGAGACTTTTAGTGATGGTCAATTATCGAAGATTCGTTTCTGTGAAAACCGAAAGTGGATTTTTTTCACAAGAGAATGTGCATTACATTATTCTCGGCACCTTCTTCTCGTGATATCTAAGGGAGAGTATCTTTATACTTCTAAATAAAACTTAAAAGTAATATTTAAAGTACACTCAGTATAGTGAAAATGCCTATATGGTTTCTTTTTCCAATATCACTTATTAAAAATTATTTAAGGACCTATTTGCCCTAGTTAAGATTAAAGAAACCCTATATACCGTGATATAAATGACAACGTACATTTATTGAAATGAATTGGGCGTTATCTTTCGCTGTACTCCAACAAAGGCACCTGGCCAATGGGCTTAGAAATCTCTAATGATGGAATTATTCATACACAATCAGCTGGTCATTGTAGTGGACGGTCATTAGTTGTACTGATGCGGCCATTTTTTTAATTGTACGATTGTGTATGCACAGTCTGCGGTTTGCGGTGGAACGTTTCGATTAATAAAAGCGTGTTGCCTTCGGAATGAAAATGTGAAGTCATAAAGCTATGCATGTGTTTATTTAGGGACAATTGGATTAAATATGTGGTTAATTTTAATTTAAATGTAACGTACATGAATTGTTTTTCATTTAAATATTTTTGTCAGCCGGAAACAATGAAAAAACAGTTCAATTAGAATTAAATTTTAATGGCAGTTTTACAAAGACATGAAGACTGGAGATTATAGTTACTGAATAGTTTGAGAGTATAACACCACTAAAAAGAAAACATTTTTAAAAATTAGAATATTTCGTCACCTTCCTCACGAACAGACCTAACTAAGAATATTTTAAAAATTGAGGTATTTTGCGGTTTTTTCTCATCTAACTTTTTTGCCTCACGAAGTGAAATATTTGCATTACTAATGGTTTAATTAGCTTTAAAACCAAGCTGACTAGGCTGTTTTAAACCTAACCCCTTTTGTTTTTTAGTTAAAGTTTAGAAAATGACGACAAAGCCATTAAAAAAAATATTTTTTGCATATAAATGTTGTGGGCCTACTTCAAATCATTATTGTTAATATAATTAATAATCGGTGCGTTCGTTGCTGGGAAAAATAAATAATTTACTGTTCACCATTTTGTCAATAAAGTTTTGTATATAGGACTACCGTGATAGGACTCCTTACTGCTGAGTAAAAATATATATGTACTACGTTTTTTACTTAAAAAAAGTCTCTTGGTAAGAATCGCTACGAGTAAAGCTTGATTTTCATGCGTGCGTTATACGTTGATACATGGGAAAAATCGAAATAAAAATGAAACTTCTACAGCCTGTACGCCGAAACTAAGCATTTTAGGATATACATTTATACGAACTTTTTTACTTATTTTTATCAGCAGAATATGCTGCCGAAGTTTCCGGAATACAGTTCGGACCACCCTGTATATCTATTATATTACTTTCCATAAAATATACCTATTTAATTGTGAGCTATTAAAAAAGTAACTTTATTACATGTAATAACAGAAAAAAAACTGCATCTTTTCTCATCCCCTTGAATGAAAACGTGCCTATTTACAAAAACTCTGTCGCAAAGATCGTTCTACCCATAGACTTAAAATAAAATATAGACTACACTATTTATATCTCAACGCGGACAAACAACCTTTTTTGTACACATGTTTACTTCTGGGTACAGTCGACCGAGCCTTCCTCATCCAGCCTATGTTGTCACGTCTTTAATATTATCAATATTTTTTTTCTTGTTATACCCATATATTGAGATATTAATACTACAGTTTAATAAAGTAGGTTTTAATATTCCATAGATGTATTAAATAGTCCTTATACTACTAAATTATAAGTGGGATACTGTTTAATAAGGATAAGTTCTTTACAATATGACAACACCGATTAGTGGCGAGGGAGCCTATTCATTCATTTATTACCTTGTAGTACGCGTCGCACGTGTGCGGTAAAGCTTTGTTGCCACTATGTCCCCGGCTGTATTAACGCATTTTCTTAGCTTGTAGTCCTTAAGTGTTTATTTTATTGACTTTTTCTGTTCAAGAACTATAAAATATGGTTCGTCAGTGCCAAATTTGCAAGAAATTTGACTTAAATAATCCATTTAAGTCTTGAAACGACTTTCGACCGGTAGGCAACTCTGAATTTACCCATTAGGAGTCAGTGGCGTTGTTGTAGAAAGGCGCTTATTTAGATAATATTTTAGTAAAATGTAAAATCTGAATTTTTTCTCTTACATTACATTATTTACTTACTTACATTGTAACAAAATCATAATTATAACCCTGTTAATACTTAATAATGTTTTTATTAAAAATATATTCCGGTTTATTCTAAAATTATCTTGAGAATCTAAAATAACATACAAGAATTTTAAAATGATATTACATTATGAAACAATATTTTTTAATATACCGGGTCGTCTCAAAAGTGGCTCACCCCTATAACTTTTTTATTTTTTCAGATAAAAAAAAACAGATTTGTATGTTAGTAGGTATATGACATAAATTAGGATTTATTGACATATTCAATTGTTTTTGGTCTCTTCCTGTTTCACCGAATGATTACATCTTTTGATTTTTAAAGGCACCCTCGGTATATTGCCACTTTATTCGATAAAAAATGACACTCTGAATAGAATGACATATCATATGTCAACTTTTGACATTGTCGCTTAAAACATATCCTATTTTAAATTTCAATCCAGGGTGCCATGGTGTTGTTAAAAACACTAAGTTTTAATCAAGGAGCCTTGGAAAAATAGTTTTGATCGTCTAATAGGTTTCGTGTCTTGTCTAGGCCGGTTAAAAGATGTACAAATCGTATTTTAATCATACATATGTCAATTTTTTCAAATGGAACAAGGGACTCATTAGCTTATTTGGAAAAAGCATTTTTTATGAATATATTGATACCACACACTTGGTATTTCGAGTCAAATTGTCGTTATGAACCGCGTGTTACAATTACAATTAAACCATATGCGAAAATGTCAAAAGTTGACATATGATATGTCATTCTATTCAGAGTGTCATTTTCTATCGAATAAAGTAGAAATATACCGAGGGTGCCGTTTAAAAATTAAAAGTTATAGTCATTTCCGGTGAAACAGGAAGTGACCAAAAACAATTGAATGCGTCAATCAATCCTAATTTATTTCATATACTAACATACTAAATCTTGTTTTCTATTTGAAAATATAAAAAAATTATGGAGATGAGCCACTTTTGAGACGCACCCGGTATAATAAAGACAGTACCGAGTTAAATAAATGTAGTTTTTATTTTATCCACTTCCTATCACCTTCCTTGCTTTAATGGAACAGATTTATATTTTCTCTAATTTACATAATAAGACATCACTTAACCAGAACAAAAATTACAACAATCATATTTTTTTTCTCTCCCTGTCGCCGATTCTATTATATCTGTGGAATAGATCCTGTTTTGATTAATATTAGGGGTTGTAAATGTTTGACTAAAATTAATAATTTATTATTAATTTCAAAAATTACCTAATTTCGATTATAAAATTTCTTCTATAACGTGTATTTTATTATTTTTATCCTTATTGGACTCTAAATTGTTTTTTCTAAAGTTTTATTTAAAAAACCTGTCCTAAATCTTAATAAAATATAAAAAAGTTTAAATACGATATATTTTTAATTTAATTATAGCTTCATTAAAATAAAAAAATTACCCGGCTATGATACGGAGAGTTCAGGTGTACTTGAGAAACGAAAGACAGTGTTGTGTTTCTCGGCAGAGTCGTCAGGGAACGACCGTTACGACAGAGACAACCTATCTATCGCTCGTGTCGCACTCGTTATAACCTAAAACAATAACAAAAACAATAACACAACAATAACAAGACAGTGTCTGACCGCATGTTCCAGCTATTTATGAATGAGATGCTCAGTCTATATTTTATTTTAAGTCTATGGTTCTACCCTTTGACGCCCGGCCGCCCCCCTAAAACACCCGTTCGACTGCAGACAATGGGCGCTGATTGGTGAGACAATCGTCCGGTTTTTGCCACGTCAATTTGTTTTTGTGCCCGGCACAATGCACCAGGAGCGCGGCAAACAGTGCAGCGGCGCCCCCGTCAATTTGCCACCATTCACGTCGAAACTTACGCATCAGGAATTTTTAGTGACGCTTATTTGCCATTTCGGCGGATAAATATTGATGTTTGAACTGGAGGATAATAATGGAGTTTTAAGTGGTGTGTCGTGTGCGGTTTAAGATTGGATAATGCGGCAAATATGTACTTTTATGGATTTTGAGAAAAAAAAACACAAAAAAATTAGATACGGGAAAAGAAATAATAATAAATATGTTGTGATTTTGATAATTATAAGAAATGTTTGCTTTGTATGTTTTTGTGAAATTGGGATAATTTACAGAAAATACCCCCTTCAGGTTGAGGCCTTTGGTATTATCACAAAATTAACATACCGGATGCGCCTCAAAAGTGGCTCACCCCTATACCTTTTTTATTTTTTCAGTTAAAAAACGAGATTTGGCATGTTAGTATATGACATAAATTAGGATTGATTGACGTATTCAATTGTTTTCGGTCACTTCCTGTTTCACCCGAAATGACTACAACTTTTGATTTTTAAATAGCACCCTTGGTATATTTCTACTTTATTTGATAGAAAATAACACTCCGAATAGAATGACATATCATATGTCAACTTTTGACTTTTCGCATATGGTTAATTTAAAATTATAACATGCGGTTCATATCCAAAATTTGACTCGAAATACCAAGTGTGTGGTATCGAATTATTCGTAAAAAATGCTTTTTCCAAATATGCTAATGAGTCACCCTCGTTCCATTTGAAAGAATTTAGATATGATTAAAAATAGGATTTGGGCATTTTTTAACCGCCTAGGACAAGACACTAAAAACATTAGACGATGAAATCTATTTTTCCAAGGCTCCTTGATTAAAAATTAGTATTTTTAACATAGCCATGGCACTCTACTCGTTTCATTTCTTGGTTTAACGATCGATAGACGTTTGGATTGGCTTCACCATATTGAAGTACTGGCATCTAAAACTTCTCAGTTCTGCTATGCGCTGAGAGTAATATCGGGGTCCGTGGGGATCGATGCTGCTATGTCAGCTTACTATGCTTTTATCTATTCCAGATTTAAGTATGGTATTATTTTTTGGGGCAACTCCACGGAGGTGGAAGGGATATTACGAATACAGAAAAAATGCTTACGTAGTATCTTCGGATTGAGTCAGCAAGAAAGCTGCAGGGAGATTTTTGTTGAACATAACGTTCTTACAGTTGTTTCCATGTATATTTTGGAGGCTGTGGTGTTTGTCCTGGAAAACTAGAATTTATTTGGACACCGTAGGCTCGAACATGAATATGATACTAGACACAGATTACCGCTGGTTTCGGATAAATATAATTTCATCTTCAAAAAAATATAGATTACTCTCTAATAAAAATACTCAATTCCCTTCCGGAAAATTTTACCTTGTCTATGCCTAAAAACAAAGTTAAAAAATGCTTAAACATCTTTTTATGCAGAGGAGCCTTTTATTCCCTCGCGGAATTTCTAAACAGTGATAAGAGCGCCCTGTGTCATGTTTAACATCGATTGTATATTGTTGTAAAAACAACCACACCCGTATGTTTTTACTTTTGTTTTGTATCATTTGATCTAAATTTGTTATTTACTGTAAGTATATAATTTTCTGTTGTTATCTGTCTATACATACATAGATTTAATTCATTATTATTAGTATTATTTTCATAAAATATTTAATTTTAATATTACTATTTATTTTTGTTCATATAGTTTATTTTTTGTTGAAATATGCAGTTATTTTCTTTTAAAAATTTTTACTGACACTGTTTCCATGCCCTGTTTTGGGTTTCTTTTTGTATTATACAATAAGGAAATAAATAAAGCATTATCTATCTATCTACTTAGTTTTCAGCATTTTTTATATATCACTCTCAATTTCACTCTTTTAGGGTACGTATACATTTCCAAAAAATCACTTCTTAGTGCTCTATGACATTATTTAAGGAACCTCTGTGCAAAACTTCATACCCCTTCAACAGATTTTAAGAATTTTTTACACAAAGTTTCAGCTCTAATTTCACCTACTTTGGGGTTGAATTTCCCAAAATCGTTCCTTAGTGCTTCCTTACGTCTCTCAAGGATCAACTGTGCCAAATTTTGTGCTTCTAGGCCAAGCTGTTTCTCAAATAAAGACATTTTCTCATAAACAAAAGCAACTATGAAGCTCTTTTCCGAGTCTTTTTCTTTTCCCAATTAGGACGGAAATCTCCCTACTTTCCGAATGTGTGTCAAAACGACAAATATATCATCCACATACCTATATAACTACACTTGGAATAAATACAAAAATAAAGGAATACATACTCTTAGAAAATACTCTTGGAAAACTGATTTGTAGCCTTTACTTCAAAGCTGCTCATGAATAAATTAGCCAAAAAGGTTTTTTTTTCAATATCAGAAGATGTTGCGAATTAAATAAAAATATAGTGCAATCGGACAGAATTATTCTTTAAAATTTTGAATTGTGTATTAACAAGCATTAAAAAAAGCAGAGTAAAAATGTTCCATTTCTGAATGTTAAATCTTAAACAATCAGTACTGACAAGGTCGCCATTCTGAAGTAGGGAAGGGAAGAATATCTAAGAATGCGCGGTACATTTAGTTCGACCTTGTTCCGGTCAGTTTCTGATAACGACAGTGTGAACTCGGTACTTCAATAATCGAAGAAGCGAATTATTGTGATTAGAGGAATAACATGGCAGTGAGAGCGGTGATAACGGTGAGCCTTTTAAATTTTTGCAGTGCCAGTTATCCTTTATTTTTTGTTATTATTTTGATTTGTTGGCTATAATTATTTTGCACCACATTTAACTGGCTTTAATTATTATATTTTTGAGCTTGTAATTTCATTAAATGACATTACAGGGTTTTAATTTAAGTTTAAATTCTATTACCAAAAACGGCATACGAGGTCAAATGTCACAGATATTGATACGGTATGATCGAAAAAAAAACAGCGTCCAGTTGGCTTGGAAATGAACATCGACGATCCCCATATAATTTTGCATATAAAATGACAGCGATCTTCATTTCATAGCCATCGCTGACGCCGTGTTTTTCGAATCTATTGTATAAACTATACATTATATTTTTTTAATGGGTCCTTATTTATAACGCAAGTGTTAGCACATATTTTTCTCATTTCAAAAAGATATTCTGTTTATAAATGTTATCTAAATTTGAAGAAAATGGTAAAAAGAACGTTTAATAATTATGTCTATCATGCAACGAGTAAATAACAAGAAACAAAATTTTTAAATGTAATTTTTGATATAAAACTAAAAATATTTGAAGATTTTTAAACCTAGATATGTATAGAATATTTCATTTAAAATTATTAAACTGAAATTAATTTTTGGTATAACGTGTTATTGCTTAAATATCAAACTTGTTCTATATCGAAAAAAAATCCTATAGCAAAAATATAAGTAATTTTTGCTATAGATATCTACTATTCTCTGAATATAGGTAATATTATTTGCTATAATTACTACTGGTATCAAACATCGATATACAAGGTGTAAATTAATAATAAATAAAATCGTTTTTTTTTCAAACGTTACAAAAGTATTAATTTTTGCGACCTGATTGCCAATATAAAAAAGTCATTTTAATGCCTAGGCATAAAAGTAAAGCACTTTTACGCCTAAGAATAAAAGTACGGAAATATATTATTAAACTGACATTAAGTGTCAAATTCAAGGAGCGTAACGATAATTTCTGGATATATAATTACTTACAAGATATTATTTTTAATTTTTTTATATTATTTGCAACGTTTTAAATTGTTTAAAAAAGTATTTGTGGTCTTAACAATAGCATGTGCATGTTTTAAAAATAGCATGTTCTTTCAGAGTAAAAATGACTTTTTGTCTCTCCAAAAAATCCTTTATGGGTATTTCGCCACCGCACTGCAAGAAAATCTACAAAATAAAATAGTTATTTTTTGTAAACACTTTTGCGTTAAACCTAAATGGACACTGCTTGTCACAAGTTATGTTTACTGTTATACAAATTTGCCTAACAAAGAAGAAAATGCTTAACGTTTCGGAAAGTTTATCTCTTTCCGTCGTCGGAAGCAAAAAAAAAATACAAAGAATAAAGAAAAAAACTATTTAAAATATTTAAATTCAACAATTCGAGAACAATTTACTTTTTTAAAACAGATACGTCTACAAAAAACCGTTGACGTTCTGTTAAAATGACATTATATCAAGTTAAACTTCAAAATTAACAATTACTACCTGATAACAATTACTTAATAAGGTAAAACCAAAAAGCCCTTAACTTTCTGTATGGTTATTTTTAAATTTTACGTATATTATGTTTATTTATGTTATGTTCTTTAAAATCAAAGAAGCGATTGCCATACATTACTAACATCTACAGATGCATGAGCAATACATTTATTTTTATTAGATTGAATTAAAAAATCCTCTTTTATTTTTCTTTTAGAGGCTATCGCTTCTTTCATTTTACTTCTAATAAAACAATATACTATTTCGAAAATTAGAAAAAAAATCATAAAATATTCGATATGCAATTTCCTAATTGCCGATCTTATCTTAATTGCCGATTATCGTTTTTTTAATCCGCCCTTATTCACAGATTTCACACTGCGTAAATTCCTTACAGTAGTCATTGGAGCAGTCTTTTAATTATGTAAAATCATAAAAGATATTGTGGTTTCCATTGTGACACTTTGCTGATAATTAATTACTCTGGCATATTTTAATGAAAGAATATCATTAAATAAACTATTTTTCATCAATTTAAAACCATGATTTATTAGTTCATTAATAGAAATTAATAAAAATTGAGGGTTATTTTTTTTTATTTTAGTGTTATTTTAGAAATAAAAAATAAATAAAATACAAAATCCGGTTCAAAATCTATAAAACGAGATTTATTATGCATTAGCATCGAAATAATGCGAGGAAAATCCAACAAATCGAATTAGTTAATCGATATACAAAAACAACCACAAAAATATATTTAAAGTACATCGTGCACTGAATTTCTCACTTCTTTGATCGACTGAGATTTTCGTATAATTTAACGGGGACCTTGACATTCCACTCGCTGATACATTTTTTTTGAAACATTATTGTTTATTTTGGTTTAGCTTACCGTACCAGGATATGTAGTAAAATATTCTTTTTTTAGATTTTTCTGGTGTTATATTATATTGGTGAGGTACCGGCACAGCCCAGGCCTAATCCTGAACCTCCTGGTTTTAGATATATAGCTGCTGCTAAAGGTGACCCTCCACCATGCAAGTTGGAGCCGGGAGCAACGTATTGCGAAGAAGTTGATAACTATCCACTGTAAGTTGTGTTGGCAGAAAAAAATTGTTGCAAATATTCACTAATTTGCTATGTTTTGATAAGTGCTAGGATAGATGCATTTTGATTTATCGTTTACTCAATCTTAACTGAGAGAAAACATGAAATAATCCCTACTGTTGACAGTTCAGATTAGATATAAATGATCTATTAGATCAACAGGTGGAATCTTTGGGATCACAAGAAAATTTACGCAATGTAACCTCTCAATGTATCACAACCTTATTTATCACTTAATTGTCATGCTTTGCTAACATGCTAACATGGTTAGTGACAGTGCACCTAGAGGTATTAAAACTGTTTTTTTTATGATTAGACAGAGATATTTAGTTGCTAACTTTACCGTGTTTATACAGGGTGTCCCAGAAATAAGTGCAAGTATTTTAACTGGCAGTATAGTTCAACCCCAGAAACACGCCTAAGAGTTTTTTTCGCGAAAAAATTTTTTTTGAAAATTCGGAATTTCTTGAAAATTTTTTTGGATATTTTTTTAGTTTTTATCAAAAAAAAATATTTTTTTGATAATATGCCAACATAGGTAGAAGATTAAATTTACAAGAAAGAAAATCCAGAAAAGATCTCACAATTTTAACAAAAAATATTTTTTGTCATACGCTCCCAAAAACAGCTATTTTACGGACTCATTTCAGTCCGTAAAATGTTTCTTTTTCGGCCTAGGCCGTAAAGGTCGTCATGGCAACCTTTATGGACTAAAATGTCTAAATTCGTTATTTGGTTGTTTTATTTTGTCATTCGAAATTTGTCACAAAATCACATAAAATTATACATATATTTATAATTAAATTATTAAATACTAACAATATCAAAAGCTAAGTTATTTGTTTAAAGTAAGTACCTAGGTACCTATTTAAAAGAGGCTTTTAAATTAAAATATTCTTAAATTACAGTCACAAACAAGACATAATCATGTGGTACATTTTTGGCCTAAGACAAGCATATTTTCTATACAACTCAACTGGATTGACAACGTTCCCTTCGTTCACCACCGGAAACACTCTTTTGATATTAGTTTTTGTATCCGCAAGGGGTAACTAAAAGGCAGCTGTTGTCTTTTTCTATGATGTCTTGCACTCGTAGAGAGTACAATTCTTCTCTTCTACATGCTCCACAAAGGCCAATGACAAGAGCTACCTAAAAATCAAATACAATGGAATAAGAAACCATCTATATATTTTAAAAATCATTATCGCAAACTTACCTTAGTAAGTAAATAAGTTTCATCACTAGCCGTGGCCAAAAATCACCGATCTCTTTTATGGACAAAACCTTAGACTTTTTAGGCTCGTAACCAACCGAATTCCTCTTCAAAAAAGCAATAAGTTTTGGAAATTTGTCAATATAAATATCTTCTTTAACACTTAACACTGCTCTCAGCATGGAATATTTCGACCAAATTGACGATGGTTTGAATGTTTGTGACTGTAATTTAAGAATATTTTAATTTAAAAGCCTCTTTTAAATAGGTACCTAGGTACTTATTCGTGGATATTTATATATATTTCGTGGAAATAATTTAGCAATACATCTTCATTTACAACGAATACGCCATTTTTGTCTTTCCATTCATTAAAAACATCATATTCTTTCTGGTAAATGGCACGAGACTTCACAGGAAGTAAATCCAACACGATTTCTTTGGCCTTATTAGCAATATGTTCGGGATTTTGGAACATTTTAAAATTGTTGATGAATTTGTGTGATTTTGTGACAAATTTCGAATGACATGTCAAAATGCGATGAAATAAACAAACTCGTTACTAAGATATGAATTTATAAGCCAACTTTTTCAAACATTATAATTTCAAATATGGAAAATTTGCAAATATGCGTTCTAAAAAACTGTAAAAAGCGTATGACAAAAAATAGTGTATGTAACACGTACCTAAATTATGTTTTTTAGGACTCATCTACTATTTCGGACTCGGCTAACGCCTCGTCCGCAAACAGTAATGATTCGTCCTAAAAAACATCATTTTAGGTACTAGTTACATAAATAGCTATTTTTTTGGAAATTTTCAAAGTAAAATAACTCCGTTATTTTGGTCTTATTTGAAAAACGATAAAGAGAAAATATGTTTCTTTTATCCACCCCTTAAAACACTTGCACTTATTTCTGGGACACCCTGTATATCTAATATCAAATTAAAAGTATGTGTCATAAGCCATAAGCTTGGTGCATTTCAGTTGATTTCAAAAAATTTCGACCGCAGCGCTCTATACGGCAGAAATCGGAAATTTTCGCTATGTATTTCACGCCGTCCGCGTCGGTCGCGGTTATAGTTCAAGTTAATGGCATTAAATTAATATTGAAATCGTAGTTTTGTCATAATATTTAAGTGTTTTAGTTTTTTGCTAGTGCAGTTATTGAAACTATAAAACACTCAGGTACGAGGTTTGTGTGATGTACCGCTGGTAGTAAAGGTAGTAAAAATAAAGTAAAAAAGAGCTCGAACTGGGCGTCGCGTTATTTGCTGATTTTTTATTTATAAGTTTTTTTTAGTTTGTTATTATTGTATGAATAGGTATTTTACCAGATTTTCATTTAATATTTTAAATATTTACTTTCAGATGATAATAATAATGGAAATTAATGAAGTTATTTAGTAATAATTCGAATGAGATAATACAAATTCGTAGAATATTATTTAAAAACAATCAAATTAATTCATTTTAAATACGATACCAGATATCACTAGCAACATATTAATTATAAATATATTTTAAAATTGTTAAATAAAAATTATATCTTATCTATTTTTAACAATAATTGCAGTTCAACCAATGTCAAATTAATATTTTTTGGAATAAGTTATTAAATCTACATTTTAACGCAATCCTAGTTTTCATTTTAGGTAGGTATACAGAGTGTCCCAATTTTCCATGGACATAGAACTTCTACTTATTTTTGGAATCAAAATAAGTTCTTTGGAAACAATTTAGCTCTAAACAAGAGTGCTTTGTTTGTCCGTTAGAGACACAAAATATATTATGCATTATATTTTAAAAAATAAACACTTTTTTTAATATATTTATTAATTAGATTTGGGGTGCCTATGTTTTGCTAAGCACTTTAACATATTTATAATATTTACAAAAAAAAAACAAAAATCACAACCAAACCAAAACGGGAAGGGTGAAAACTACCTCCACCCTTACATACAGTTTAGTAGAAATATTTTCCAACTTCATCGACGACTGATTTTTTTTATTAGCGCATACTAGATTTTATGCGCATGTGACAAGATATATTTTTTGTAAGTCTGCTTTGGAAAAGGTCCTCAAAAAGTATGCGCGGTGGCGTTTTTACAAGAGACAAAAATGTAGTAAAAACTATGAGGAATATTTTATAAAAAAAATCGGTCGTCGGGGTGGAGTTATAGGGTGGGGTGCAAGGGGTATTGAAGCGATACATATAGCCTAGCTTACCCAAAAGTCAACCTCACCTTCACGTGGTGCACCCTGTTTACACAAACGAGGCTCTGACGTCCGAGTATAGGCGGTATAACCTTATACAACCCTCAGACCTACCATCTTCTGGGGAAAAGGAGTAATAAAATACACCTAGCCGGCCGAGAACGTAGCACAAGGGAACTATCGTCGCAGTCCTCACTGTGCCATAGCCATCCCGTGCTACAGTTGCAGCCAAACTGTGCGGCAGCGTAACCGCCACAGTTAAACCTTTTCACGCAGCTTACACACAGCAATGATGGAACATTCGAGTGGGACAAAATTATCGTCCGGAGGTAAAATACCCCCTCAATCGGATCTCCGGGAGGGGGTGCCTACTCGAGCGTATCATCGGAGAAACAAAAAACATCAATGTTTCACGTTCGCGGCGTGGAACGTCCGCACTCTACTGGACAAGACAAATTCAAATCGACCAGAGAGAAGAACAGCACTGGTCTCACAGGAACTCCACCGATTAAATATAGATGTTGCCGCTCTAAGCGAAACACGCTTTGCAGATGAAGGTAGTCTCACTGAGGAGCATTACACCTTCTTTTGGAAAGGTCATCCCGCAACACACAGGAGAATTCATGGTGTAGGCATTGCGATCAAAAACGAAATCGCCACCAAGTTAACAGAAGTACCTATTGGTGTCTCCGAACGTCTTATGACCCTAAGGTACCCCATATCAGACAAAACTTAAGTCAACATCATTAGTGCCTACGCTCCCACCCTTGACGCTAAAATCGAAGATAAGGATAAATTTTACCAAGCTTTACAAAATGCCCTTCAACGAATTCCAAAGCACGAACGAATCATCTTGCTAGGTGACTTTAATGCCCGTGTAGGCAAACAACAGGAAATATGGCCTGACGTATTGGGAAAACATGGAATGGGAAACGCAAATAGCAATGGTGAACGCTTATTAACAACATGCGCAGAGTATAATCTTTGCATCACCAATACGTGGTTCATGTTGAAGGACAAGTTTAAAGGTACCTGGAAACATCCTAGATCAGGCCACTGGCATCAATTGGACCACATAATCGTTCGAAGGACGCATCTAAAAGATGTTAGGCTCACAAAAGCTAGAGTAGATGCCGAATGCGGCACTGACCACCGACTTTTAATTTCAAAAATGAAAATCCAGTTAAAACCCAAACATCCACGCTGTAAAAAGCAAAACAACATGACCAGATTGAACGTACGGGGTCTAGAAAACAACAATACCGCCGACGCCCTCCGGGAAGCCATCAAAGAATCACTTCCACCGATAACTTCAATCTCAGTATTGGAAGCTGAACAAGGCTGGACACAATTAAGGGATGCGATTCATAAAACCAGCGAAGCAGTACTGGGAAAGTCGAACAAAAGAAACAACCAGACTGGTTTGACGAAAATCAACCGCATATACAGGCTTTGTTGGAACAAAAGCATAGAGCATATCAAGCCGTCACTGCAAATCCACATAATCCAAGACTGGTAGACAACTTTAAAGCAGCCAACAACACGCTTCGAAGAGAGCTGCGCCAAGTAAAGGATAACTGGTGGTCACAAAAAGCGAATCAGATTCAAGAGTACGCCACGCATCACGATTATCGTAAATTCTTCGAGGCTGTAAAAGAAGTATACGGCCCAAACCAATCATGGCTCAAAATGGCGAACTTCTAAAAGAGGAAGAACAAATTAGAAATCGCTGGAAAGAACATTACAGCCATATCCTTAACCAAGAAAACAACCCCAATATGGAAGCATTAAACACAATACCTCAGTATAACAGCCTCGATGTATTAGATATCCCAATAACAGAACAAGAAATAAAGACCTCCATAAAACAGCTTAAAAACAACAAATCAGCTGGCTGTGACGATATTCCGGCGGAAATCTATAAGTGTGCAAGTAAAGAACTTATTGGTCATCTTAATGCTCTCTTTGATGTCGTATGGGAAAGCGGAGAGGTACCTCAGGATTTTCGCAATGCGAATATAGTGAATATATTTAAGAACAAAGGAAGTGCATCAGACTGCGGAAATTACCGGGGAATTTCGCTATTGGCTATCGGCGGAAAAATTCTTGCAAAAATAATGTCAAACCGCCTGCACCCATATATAGAAAAAATCCTTCCAGAATCGCAAAGGGGTTTTCGTACCAACCGCGGCACCGTCGATTCCATATTTTCCATCCGTCAACTACAGGAAAAAGTAAAAGAGCAGGAGTCTAAACTTTATGTTGCATTCATCGATCTAACAAAAGCCTTCGACTCTGTGAACAGAGATGCGCTTTGGGCAATTATGGAAAAGTTCGGAGTACCCAACAAATTTCTTACAGTGTGTAAAAGCCTCCAAAACAACAAGTCAAGAGTGTCACATCATGGATCACTGAGAGACCCATTCCTAACAAATACAGGAGTTAGGCAGGGATGTGTCTTAGCGCCTCTCCTATTCAACATATTCATGGCAGCGCTCTCCATTATAGTGGACAGCAAACTGCAGGAGAGAGGATTGGGCATTAGATACTGATATGACGGCGGTCTGTTCAACATAAAAAGACTCAGGGCAAAAACACGTACAAAATTTATCACAGAACTTCAATACGCTGACGACTGCACTCTAGTTGCAAACACGGTACAACAATTACAAGAAATGTTGAACACATATACCTGGGCATACGAGGCTTTGAGCCTTAAGCTAAACATCGACAAAACTAAAATCATGTGCACTCACCCGGAAGATCACAACAATGCTATAAAAATCGGAGAAGAACTATTGGAATATGTGGCGGAATTCAATTACCTTGGCAGTTTGATTTCGGAAAAGGCCAATATTGACTCTGAAATTCAGCACAGGATTAGTAGCGCCTCAAGGGCATTCTGGAAATTAAAAGACAGGGTTTTCTACAATCATGACTTGAGTACAAAAACAAAACTTGCAGTATACCGAGCAATTATAATCCCCACCATGATATATGGGAGCGAAACCTGGGTGCCTTACCGCCGACACATGAACGCATTGAACAAGTTGCAACAGAGACACCTTAGACAACTCTTAAGAGTCCGGTGGTTCCATCATGTCTCAAACGTATCGGTCCTTGAAAAATCTAACTGCGAGAGTATTGAAGTCATGGTCACAAAATCCCGCTTAAGATGGGCTGGTCACGTATGCAGAATGCAAGAAAACCGCATACCAAAATCTCTGCTTTACGGTGAGCTTGTGGACGGTAAGAGGAGGCCGGGTGGACAACTGAAAAGATACAAGGACATTTTCCACGAAAATTTAAAGGGAATTAACATGCAGAATGAGTGGGAAAAAGCAGCTCACAATAGAACTCAATGGAGAAGGGTTGTAAACTCAGTTAACAGCGGCAACCAAAAAAGAGGCAACAAAGCAATGAGATTTTTGAATGTCCGGAGTGCGGTAGGCAGATAACATCACGTATCGGGCTTTTCAGTCACAGAAAAGCTCATGAAAGAAAACGCCTTGCGTGACCATTTTCTTTATGTGTGTCGAATACTCGTCAGCGAGTAACGGCTGTATATGTATGTATAGGGTGGAGAAATATATTTGTACGAAAATTTTGGTAGGGGTAGGGGTAGTTTTCATTCTTCCTGTACTTTTCCTTGATTTTTGTAAAAGTCAACTGTTAAGCACCAACCAAAATATAGGGTTGGAGTCCATGTTATTTTTTTAAAGTTTGATTCTCTCAAAGCACTTTTGTATACTATATACCGGATGCGTCTCAAAAGTGGCTCACCCCCTATAAATTTTTTATTTTTTCAGATAAAAAAAACGAGATTTGGCATGTTAGTATATATGACATAAATTGGGATTGATTGGCGTATTCATTTGTTTTTGGCCACTTCCTGTTTCACCGGAAATAACTATAACTTTTATTTTTAAATGGCACCCCCGATATTTATTTACTTTATTCGATAGAAAATGATATTCTGAATACAATGACATATCATGTGTCAACTTTGAACAATCTCGATTAATAAAAAATAATATTTTAAATTTCAATCTAGAGTGCCATCGCTATATTAAAAACACTAATTCTTAATCAAGGAGTCTTGGAAAAATAGATTTGATCGTCTAATGTTTTTAGTGTCTTATCCTGGCCGGTTAAAAAATGCCCAAATCGTATTTTTAATCATATCTTAATTTTTTCAAATGCAATGACTGTGGCTCATTAGCATGTTTGGAAGAAGAGGAAAAAGTGTTTTCCGTCACTTCCTGATTCTTGAATGACGGAAAACAATAATTGTTTTCCGTCATTCAATTATTGAATACATCAATCAATCCTATTTTGTGTCATATACTAACATACCAAATCTCGTTTTTTTAATTCAAAAAATAAAAAAGTTATAGGGGTGAGCCACTTTTGAGACGCATCCGGTAGAGGTAAATTGTGTCCAATGAACTTGATTTCAAAAATATGTAGAAGTTGTATGTCCATGGAATATTGGGACACCTTGTATACATATAATGGTTTATTTCTTTATGGAAAACAATATACTCGGGTATTGAAAAATGATCTCTAATGGATTATGATTTAAAGAATATTATTGTAAACTGATTCTATGAAGTACTAATTCCGTTGTTGGATTTAACATAGAATTAATGATGGATGATTTATTTATTATGGCATCGTAGAACCGGGAATTTAGGAATATTATATAATACTATTTTACTGATCAGACCAATTCTTTCATCTGATGTCATCCGCAAATCTCGTATCGAACTTTTCTCATAATTGGAAACTATAATATTGGACGGCAAACTGAAAAGTACCACATATTTAAGAGTGGTGGTGCTTTGTCTTTGAATATATATCGATATTTAAAACATCCTTATTAAATCATCGAGATATCGATAGTTTGTAATAGTAGAACATCGATGGTATACTATTACTATTGAAATACATACATCGATATTTTAGAAACTATATAAAATTCTATATAAAATAAATATTTTTACCACACAAACTTGAATCATAATTTAATTTATTTCTTGTTTTAGTGACCAAATACTGTATGCGCTTTCTAATACGAAATTTGACGTTGCCAAATTTTTGGTAGACGAATCTTTAGACGAAGGTCCTCGATTTGGCACTGAAGAGCCAGAGAGACCTAATAAATCGCTACCGTTGACTGATCAAGAGGTTGTCAAAACCTCCAAGTCACCGCAAGATGCTCCCAAATGGCCCTTTGAACGCACCATGCGACCACCGCCTCCACCGCATCTTTACAACAAGCACCAACCTGATGGTAAGATTTTCAGTTCATGTGTTTCCTTGCCTAAAATAAAATATTAGGATATTACATACAGATTTCTTTTATGGTATTTTCTCTTCTCTAATATTCTCATAAGTGGTAGAGATTCTAAATTGTATTGGAAGGGGGAGGGGGAGTTAATCACCGCAACCTTATAGATCTATTGTGTCTCCTTTTTTTTTGAGTTATAACTCATCATGAAGTCTCAGAGCTTTGACAAAAGCCAGTATCTGAGAGGGTTTTATAGAGGTTAGTTCTCCATTTTTTTGAATGGTTTTGTCGTCTCAGCGCACTCAGTTAAGAGGTGTTCTGGTGTTTCTTAAGTACGGTTTACTGAGACATTCATTGAGGAGACACTGCCCTGTTAAAAATTCCTTGATAATCCGAAGACTGTCCTTACTTAAATCTAAGGAAAATCTTTTTTCAAGTCCTGAGAAATTTCTTCGAGTGTCTAAGACGGTTGGAGGATTTCCATTCCAGGTTACGGATGGAATCTTTCAAGTAGTACCATTCTGGTCCATTTAGTGGAGTGTTTGCTCCTTTTCTAGCTAGATCGTTTGCTTTTTCATAACCTCTTATCACGAGGTGGGCTGGCACTGAAATGTTATTTCCTTGTCTAATTTGTTAAGCTTCTCTAGGCATTCTTTGACCAACTTCGAATTGATAATTAGTGAGTTACGCGTATCCCTGTTCCTGCTTTGGTTTTGATCCTTTTTCAGACGTAAACTGAATATTTAAATTATCGGTTTTGTGTTTTTTGAAATATATTTTTCTACAATTATGAGACACAGCTTATTCAGTAACAGCTGGTCTTGACTAAAATTTACTCAAAATATTTTAGTTTTGAATGTTTCTTCTAAATAAAAGTAATTGCTTAACTAATATTGCATCGGATAAAGAGAGTTAGAGCATCGGATAAAAATGGATCGGAAGAGATGATAGATAAAGCAGTCAAAATATTCTTCTTCTTGCGGTGCCGAACCTGTCTTCAGGCGATGGCGATCTCCATGACAATTTCGTTGAATAGGTATCTATCTTTTTTTATCCAGTTCCAGTTCCGTATGTTTCTCAGCCATGACAGTTTGTTTCGACTTACTCATCTTCCACCTTCGACTTTTCCTTGAATGATAAAATGATGAATATAGTCAGAATAAAACCTAGTGAAATAATAAAATTTCTTGTTCGTATAAGGCTAGGAAAGGAGGATTTGTGATCGAACCTTTGTTTCATAAAATAAAATATTACATAGTTTTACTATACCGCAGTAACACACTAAATCAGTACACTAACAGCTCGTTTTGATAACAATGTTACCATGATCATATATTAAAAATATTATACCGATTATGAGTATCACACATTTTCATTCATAATACTTGCTTTTCAACATCTATCGCACTATTACATCATTATGATTTGTCTTATCATCTGGGTCATTATCATCTGTTTTTCACGTAAGTTTTGTAGTATAAACAATGCATTAATATACTATTAAATTATGTATTATTATTGTAGGTACTAATCAAGAAAAACTTACCATGAATCCTATTAAGGATCCTTCAGAAGTCCCGAGAGGAGTTAGAAGATTTAAAAAGGCTATATAATGAAGAATATTTTGAAGTTTGATGGTTTGAAAATTTTTAATTTAAGATTTCAAGTATTTTGTATAATTGCCTTTGTAGTGTATAATGTCTTCAATAAAGTTTTATATGAAATTAGATTATTTATAATTAATAATAAAATATTCTGTACAATTTATATAAAATTAGTTTATATTATTAGCGCTATGGAATGTCATCTACATATACATATGTATATTCTAATAATGAAACAATATCATTTTTTTAAATAAATAGTTTCCGGAGAAATTCGCAAAATCATTTTTTATTTGGCTGAATACACATTATGATATCCTGCACTGAAAAGAAGTACACACTAATATAATAATAAATAGATAGTAAAAAAAGTATACACTATAGACACATTCGAAAAAACTATTTCAACCTTTATAAATGTTGGCGTGTGTGCGTCTCTGAACTGGTGTACACTGGTTTGTGTTTATATGGTTGCGAGTTGTTGAGGGCTAGGCTTTTTAATTTTTTCCTTCGTATGGTTTAAGATTACGATATCTGTAGCAGAGTAAGTACAGACCCACTACAGTAACTACCTAATATAGTTTGGGTCAACTTTCGTTTAGCCGAAATCTGTTAAAACAGGAATAATACTTTTTTGTAAATACTAATACGGAAATGAAATTCCGCGGAAATGCGCTGTTGCCATTTTTTTGAATACGGTTTAGAAGTAACGAAATGATATATAAAAAATTAATATTATTTTATCTTGTAGGATTATTTTTAAGCACCGATACAAAAATGAAAATCCGTGAAAATGCCTTGTTTCACCACTATGCAGTAATCTTCTTCCCGACCTTTGACACAGATTAATGAATAATATCTATTCTTATCAACTTAGTATCGCTATGGTCAATAAATGCGAAAATTTAAAAAAAATTGTCAATAAAGTATAAAAACGACAACTAAACCAAACCAAACTCTAAAAAAATAACCAAATCATACCAAACCAACTAAACCCACTACAACCAAACCAAACCGAAAGTATGCAAAAAAGTTGAGAATACTATGGAAAACTTCGAAATATTAAAGATTTTCCATTACACCGCCCTTCCAAATTTCCGCGGAAATAGTTATATAGAAAAGTTATAGCAAATTATTAATCAAACAAAAATATGTAGTTTTTATCTTCCTATCACATTTCTGCACTTCTAAACCCGGAAAAATCAATGAAAATGATTGTGATAAAAATATATTTTCGAATAAAAATTAGTTCACATCGCTATATTAAATGTTTTAACGTCATTCTATAATGAAAAAAACTATTAAAAACACCGTAAAGTTTTAAATTTTAGTTAATAATCGAAAAATTAAAATTTCGAGTTTTCTCAAAAACAAAGAATTTCCGCGGCAAAAATCAAATTATGTAGTGCTAGTTTTCTTGTATAGAATCATCCTAGAAACCGATATTCTTTGTAACTGATTTCGGCTAAACGAAACTTGAGCCTATAGTTATGATTTTAGGATATGTTTAGTATAAGTAGGTTTCAAAAATAGCTGTTGAACTTTTACTGGCGTAGTCTTAGCAAATCAGTGAATGTGAGCTTTTACTAGTAATTGTTAACAATCACTGATTTCCAACTTTTACTGTAACATATAAATAATGATGATGAGTCTTGATTTAATAATTTTTTAAAAAAGGCTGATTTTTTTTATTTAGTTATTAATATTTTTGACACTATCAAAACATATTTAATAATATCTTAGGATTATGTAAAGTGATCAAAAAGGAAGCTAAAAATGCAACATATACACGTGTTCCGTTTAAAAAAATAATCCCAATCCACTCACACTTTTTTGAGCCACCCTGTAGAAGTTAAAATACTTTCCTGAAATACATCCTAATACATACCTTAGGTTTGCACTTAAACAAAATTCCTAACTTCTTTATTATAGAAGTTACAGATGCCCGACGCACTATTGCCGAACCCTGTATATAAGCATTTCCGCGTTCAGTGTGTTAAAAAGTCTGTACTTAAGTAAAATAGAAACAAAGAAAAATATAGATAATTGTTTAAAAATGGAAAATAAAAACATACCACATACTCTAAATTTGTTTTTATATAGTAATTATTTACTACTTTTACTCTAAATTATGTGAGTGGTAATAATATAGTTACGATATGTTTCTTATTACTTTTTAGGTTATAGTTCCACTGCAAATATGATTCAACCCGAATCAACGCGATTTACAATACCTCTGATTCAACCCAAGAACCGGTATAGTATATAATTTCAGAACTACCATAAGATCGAAAAAAACGGCATCAAAGATTGCTTTAAAATAAAGATTCATATGTAAATTTGGACGCCTGTTTTTCGGTCATACGGTATATGAAACTTAGTTTACAGTGCGATTTTATTATTTCTTTTTGAGTTACTTTAGTTATTTAATTTATTTTCCTTTGGTAATTTATGTTGGAATAATTTACAGATTAATAAGAGAAAAACCACATCGTGATGCATATCCCAACATAACAGTCTCTTCCTTAAAGACTATTGTTGAACGTCGAATTAAAAGACAGCTAGAACCTGAGAAGCCATTATGTTCTGCCAGACTGAAGTTCGTTTATCCCAAGGCCGCTATGAGTTCTAGAACTGGAGAATGGATGTGGTTGGTTAATATTCCTCACGTTCAGATGACGCAGATGTTGAGAGCCGAGGTTTGCAAGTAAGATATTTGCAGTAATTGTCTGTTCAAATGCATTGAATAATAAGAGTCTAATAGTATTTTTATATTTATGAATTCGAGACGAAACTCAACCATTTTTTGGCAGTTTTCTTTAGCGTTTTATATGATATATCTGAATTTGGATTTTTTTTGTTGGGCTTATTTTATCATATTGCTTATTTATTTTTTTATTTGTTTTATGTAAAATGAACAAATTTGGGAAGATATTGTTTCTGGACTTGAATAACAGATTTAGAGATTGTTCCCAGCAAAATAAAACACTAATTCACCATAAAGGCGAGCGGCCACTGCGAGCGTAACTAAACTAAACTGAGAATATGAAAACAAACGGTAATTCAATGAGAACTCCACTGAGAACGATTTTCGCTCAGTAGTCAGCTAAGTTTTCGTATTGTATCTCTGCTATCATAGAACTAATCGCTGCGAAAAATTCGCTGGAACCTGTCACGAACTAAAACGAGCGAAACTAAACTACGATTCCAATCTTCGTTCATATATTTTCGTTTGTTTCGGTCAAGTAGCCGTTGACGCATTAAAAAGTATAGAAGCTGATTTTTACAAATCTTATCTTCGCTTAGTTTAGATTCGCTCGCAGTGGCCGCTCGCCTTAATACACCAAAATACTTTACTTTTGCATTGGACGCGCGTTTTGCTACCCTTGTGAGCATCGTCAGCAGATGACTAAAACTTTTAAAACGAATAAAAATATGAAGTAGGAGTGATACTACTATCGAACTCGAATTTCTCATGTAAAAAACACACAGACATCAAATATCAACGTTTGTTCAGAAATTATTTGGAAAATAATCAAAATAAAAATGAAAGTTCTACACTCAAATTTATACAAACTTTTTTACTTATTTAATCTGCAGAATATGTTATCGAAGTTTCTCCATAACAATTCGGACCACTATGTATAATATTATATAAAAAATGGCGTCCAGTTGGCTTCGAAACGACGATCGATGACATTCTCTATATAATTTTACACACAAAATAACAGCGGTCCTCATTTCCCAGCCATCTTGGACCCATCTCTCAGCCATTTTTTTCAACCGATTGGTACTTTTTTAAGTATTATCGTTGATTGAAAGAATTGGGAAGATACGCAACCTAATGGGCGAATTCGTGACTAGGCTGGTTTGATTTCCCCTTACGTCTCAAGTTCTGCGGTCAACGCATAAAACACTTAATTCGGCCAGCGAAAGCACATCGAAGACGGTGTGGATCTGAGAGCGATAGTGTTGCCATATTAAAATGTGTAATATCTGTTATACATTTGACGAACATATCTTTGAATGAAAATTCCGCATTTTTGCATTGAAAATTTATTCGTGTTAAAAATAAAAATTCTTTTATAGGTACTGAATATTTCGTATGAGCGAAAAAAATCGTCGTTTAGTTGGCTTGGAAATGACGATTATTATTATTAACATTTACCATAATATTTTACATATGAGATAGCAGGGATCTTTATTTCCAAGCCCACTCTGATGCCGATCTTTGTTTTGGTTTGGTATTAATCATATAATAGGTATTATATTAAATTGATTAAGGATGGAAAATCCGTATTATCAACGTATTGTACACAAATTCCGTAAATTTACGGATTAATCAGTAATTCTGGTAATACTGTCTTCGGCAACCACTCACTCTGTCGACTGAAAGCAGAACTACGGTACATTATTCATAATCCGCTGCGCTGTAAACGACTATCAGCGCTCAGCGGCGCAGAGCTAAACTAAATCTCGAGTCTCGGGCAGGCTGACGCTAATGCTAGCTACATCTCAGGTTATGTGTCATCATCAGGTTGTTTTCTACAGGTTATTTTCTACAGGTCTCAGGTTGTTTTCTACAGGTTTTGTGCCACGAAATCGCCCATAAGATTGCGCATCTTTTTATTTCTTCAATCAACGGTATGATTCATGTTTTAGTTCAGGTGTTGAAGGTAAAAGTTGCATGGAAGGAAAATGCGATACACCACTTGGATTCAGTTCAAAATGTGAGCAACACTATTTACAGAAGAGGCTAGTGACTTTAGTTCCTAATGGTGGTACCAAAGTAAATATACACCATATATCATCAAGTTATAAAATTAATTACAACTATTGTTCTGACTTTTTAGGTATACACTGACATGTTCTGGATACCAACTTGTTGTATTTGTCAGACTTATAAGATGAGTAACAAAAGATCTTAAGAGATCTTTTTGAGCAGATATATTTTTTAATTGTGATTGCGTTAGATTAATTGTATTTTGTGTTAATATGTGATACTTTTAAATTTTACAAACGACTATTGCACGTATGGAATTAAACAATGTTATACAAATTAATGTCTCTTTTTAATTAAATAATTATAATATATTATAACCCTCTAACCTCTAACTTAAAACGGCCACTAGTACATTTTTATAGAAGATTTAGATTCTGTTTTTAAACCACATTAACTTAACGGATTTGACGATTGACTTACAATTTCACAACTTTCCATGTATTTGTATAGAGATAGTTTCACCGATAACTACCTCGATTACTGTAACTAAATAGTTATTTACGATATAAGTGCTAAAAGTGGTATTTTATTTTGTGAGAAGGGAAGCATGTAAGTTTGTCCCATCCCTTCGAACAAAATAAAATCACTTTTCGCACACATATCATATACTATTTTTTCTACCAACAAGTTTATGCTCGTATATATCAAGGTATTATTACTTTTTACGTTAATGAATAATTCATAATATGTCATTCTGAAATCAAATTAATTATGAAGTTTATGGTTGCTAGGGTAACAATTATCGCTTCAGTGTTAAAAGTAAATCACGTGACTTACTTTTAGCACCAGTGCAATACTTTTACCATCAGTGACATAATGTCACATTTTAAGCACTGACAGCATACGTTAAAAATTACATTTTCACTGACGTTTGTAGAAAAAGTATATTATTTAAAATAAATCTGAAATATCCGTATTTTTCACGGATAATAATTTTCATGTTAAATTTTCGGCCATCTTCAACAAAATCAATGACTTTTGCACAATTTTCGATATTCAGAACAATTCAATATTTAAGAACCATATTCAATCTTATACAACAATAATCAACAAAGACACATCGTCATTATTAAAAATAAAATCAAAAAGTAACGATAATTGAAAAAATTGCAAAATGTTTGTGGCAAGTTCATTTTGCTCTTAAAAATTAACCAAGACATGTGCTGACATGCCTCAAAAAAACAAAATATTCAGGAGACATCGTTTTGACCGAAAAATTAGGTTTTAGCAAGAGTTGCCTAAGAAAATATTGCACATGGTGTTTTAAACATAGGTTAAAAAAACAACTCTTCGATTAACCCTGTATAATAAGTCAAATATTATAGTTTATAATAAACTGAGTTTATAAATTAAAGTTGATATATTTATAAACAGTTTGCTAAAAACATCAAGGACATAGGGTTAAAAATAAAAGTACTCACCCTGTATATTTATGCAAATCTTTTGTAAAAAATGTAAAGTCTATAAAAAAATCATGTAATGTATTACATTGAACAACATTTGCTAAATTAAATGTTCTATATCCTATTTTGGTAAAAAGCAGAGAAGCCGACTCCTCAATTGGCGTGTAATATAGTCAGTCACTTTTCTCAGGCTAAGTTTAGCTGCGAGGTTAAAATCACAATATACAGTTTCTCTTCCTTAGTCTAAATACAAATAAAAATCGCATTTAGAACCGCACAAAAACCGAATGGCCGGCAGCTATTTGCCGTACGACACCGCGCTATTGACTCAAGGCACAAGGCGGCTCTTTTATTGGACCGGACGGTCTCTGTCCGTCCATTCTTCTGGCTCAATAAGACCCTTTCGTTGTTTGCCAGCAAATATCCAGAGCTGCCGTTCGATTGTCAGTGAAATGATACGTTGAAAATGGTTCGTTTTATTAAAAATCGGAAAAAATATGATTAAGCTTAAAAATAACAATGCCTTTTATCGTCGGATTATCATATTACTATCATCATTATCTTCAGCTTATTTAAACATTTCGAATTATGGTGTAGTCTCCCTCACATATTTAGATACTTTCTTGGTAGTTGGGCCCATTGTTGTCTATTATTGGCTAAAGACCCAACTTATCCCTGTTAATTTCCTAATATCATAGTCGCTTCTCAGGTTTGGCCTTCTTCTAGGTCTCTTAATTCCTCGTGGACACCAGGCTATAATTTTTGTGGTCCATCTGTTGTCTGTTCTTCTTGCCAGGTGTCCTGCCCATTGCCACTTGGGGGATTTCATTCTGGGGATGACTCTATTACCTGGGTCTTTTGTCGTGTCCACCCTATCGCTTTTGCATGCATAGGTCATGACTGGTAGTACACATTCGTCAAATGTTTTCTTCTTTATATAAAGTGTATAGATTTGAATATGATTGAGTTTCTGCCATAAATACTCCATGCTAACTTAATTCTTCTATTGACTGTTCACCTAATTCTAAAACCACAAAGCAACTACTAATGTTCAGCAGAGATAAAGTGCGGAAACAAACAGGTTTCTTGGAAGGAAATACAGCTCTCAAGTTGCTACCTGAACAAGCTCAATCTTTATCGAGAAAGTCTTTGCTACAGAATCTGCGATAAAGATACTGAAACAGCAGATCACATAATGTGTCCTTATGATGTTCTAGATCGCAAAAGATACTTTCTATTTGGGATAACGAAGCTAGAGAACAGTAGGAACAGATACACTCATCTTATCAAAGACCTGCGTAGGCTGGTGCGCATCATTGAGATAGAAGATTGCTTGCAGACATAGAAAGAAAATAAATATAATAGGACTTATCAAACGCCGTGTTTCTGACATTGTACTTCACCTTAAAGAAAAAAAAGTTTTTAAAGTCTATTCAAACTTCTTTACGCGCGATGGGAGTTAAAAATTCAAGGCCGTGGCACGACACGGCCTTGACGCGCCAGCTAGCAAGAGAAAATGTGGTAAGTCAATGAGGAAGTTGAGATAGATCTCCGGTCCTATCTGAGCTAGGGAGCTGAAACTTGGAATGTAAAGCGGGTCGAAGAGCCCCATCTTTTAATGATTTTTGCTGACGTTTCGTGCACTACGAACTCAATGAATCAATGATCAAATAAATCGTCCGATTTAAATGAAATTTGGTATGTCGATAGATTAGGTCAAGGCCAACTTAACCGTGTACGATACGTGTCACTGTGACAGTTTTGACCTAAGAAACGTTAAAAGTTGTTTGGATAGACTACGTGAGTGTCGCTGCACATGGTCCCACCCTGTTTCGTTTACATCTTTATCAGAGTTGGAGCCAGGATTTGATATTGAAGAAAAATGTAAGACGATTTCGGCATAATTGGGGACGGGCTACAGGATGACCCCCTCGACTTTTCGAACCAATGCTTCTAAATGGACGAAATCTTCAGGGTTTTTCTTAATTATTATGGATCGATTGGAACCAATTTTGGCACGCGGATAGAGGTACCCGAATGAAGTCCTCAGACGGAGAGAGAGTAAGACGGACAGAGTGACATACAGTTCGATGGTAGTAAGTAGTTTCACTTCAAATATGCGCACCTAGTGCACACACAATTTTTTGAACTAAAATGATAGACAACAACCTCATTAGAAGATTGCTCTTCTGCGGTATTAGGCAAGATGTTAAAGTTTGTGACACAAGTATTAGCGACTGTTCAGTTGTCGCATAAGATGTGTAATTTATCCGAATGAGTAATAAAAGTTATTACAAGTTAAGCCTGGTTCAGACGCAGCCAGTAGTTTAGTCATGTGGTCGACTAATTTAGTAACTTGACCCATGTGAACACATTTGTTTTAGTCGAGCTCACTGGCAGTCGAGTAGCACGGTCGAGTTTAGTAAATAGAACTCTATTCTATTTTCTTGGTCAAGTAGCAACTCCCACTACACAGAAATGCCAATACCGCGCCAACTAAACACGTCTGGACAGGCCGGGAGAGTAGTTTAGTCGCTGCGTTTATAGTTGAAGGATCATATTTGTGGTTTGTGATGAATATTTATTTATTCATAAGACTTTTTTGGAGATAACCCAGGTCCACTTGTCAGATTGCTTTAAATCATTTACGATTAAATTGAGAGTAATATATGATATTTGTAACGAATATGTGAGAACATTTTTGGGTTATTTTAGCTTCGAATACTTCTCTTTGGTCTGATGCTTTATATTTGATTGCGGCAAAGATAAAAGTCTAAGACAACTAAAAAATTATCAACCGTCAGAGTACAAAGATTCACGTACCTACAAATAGATATTCTAAAATTCTACACATATAATGTCTTCAAGCAATAACCATAAAACTTCCAAGTTATTTTTATTGCGCAGGAGATATCTCCGTTAAATAAAGGTGGCTCATTTTTGTTCCTACACTCACATAGCAGCTACATCAGTTCTCTATGTTTGACTCCATTTTCCTTAGATGATAATAATATCTAAGTAGGAGAGCTAAACCTATTTGGGTTTGGTTGGATTGCCATTGGCTCCATTTCCAAATCAAGTATTTCATTCCTAAAGAGAATTTTTGAATTATTCTAGTATAAACAAGAGAACTAACTGACCTCACCTCGTATCACATTTATCCCAATATTTATACAGTTCTTCTGCCAGCTTATGCCGTTAGATCGGGCCCATTTCTGCCCTTCACAATAAATAAGTAAAAGAGACGCGCCATCGGTCAATCTTTCCGGCAGCGTTCGACTTGCTGATTCTATTCTCCCTATTTTAAAAAAGCCCGTCTCTAGAAGACGCTTTATCGTCCTCCGTCCCTTCTTCTTTATTATTTTCTTATTCTCTTTTTCATTTTTAGCCGACGGCGAGAATAACGCCGTAAACTTTCCGAATCCCATTCGGAATTGTGACTTTTATGTCGGCCAAAAAGCGGATTGGGTTGGTTCTTTAGCTCGACCATTATCTCCAACAAAAGCAAATATAAACGCAGAATGTAGCCGATGGCGTTGAGTCCAGGTTTATTTGATTCTTTATATTTTGATTGCAACAAATATAAGTCAAGTAAAAGATTCAGTGGTATCATTTAGTAAGTTATAAATTTAATTAAAATTTAGTTTATTTTGAAGGGGATACACTGTACAGGATTGGTATGTATCTGTACAATTCTAGCGCCTCTAGAATATGTAGAGCTTCCTGATGACACAGCATACATTAGTAATTTTAACGGACCTGTAGTGTTACCTTTTAATATTCGTTTTTTTTTCATTTCTTCTTGTGCCGTGTTATTAGAGGTTCTACTATAACAATTGAAGGGGCGACTGCAATAACCAGGCAGTTCCACTTTTTTTTAAATGCGTTTTTAAATTTCACTTTGAAAAAATTGGCCGATCGTTTCCGGCAACAATCACTTCTCTCAATATAACAGTAGATAAATGGCGATGTTAGTTGGAGCTGTCTTGCTCTGGATTTGCAGCAAGGACCGAGCAGCTTTTTTTCGATTTCCCACAAATTGACTAAAATGGAGCTGCCTGGTTATTGCAGTCACCCCTTCAATTATAATGCAAATTGTACTGAGGATTTCTTGTTCAGAAGGCCTCTTGTTCAGACGTCAAATTTAGAAGTGAATACAGCGTGCTACAAATTCGAGGTACGAGCATTGGTATCTCGGAAACCGTAGTAGATACGAAGATGGTTAAATTGGGGCAAAGTGGCGCCTTGGGATGTTCACCAAGATACCATCAAAAAAGTTTTAAAACTTTCAAGGATTGCTGAGTTTTTTGGAAAATAAATTTTATTTTTTCGTATCGTTACACTTTAGAAAACCAAATAAATAATTGCACATTCTCTCAGCCACTTTACTAGGGCTATCTGATAGTATTTTTAGATTTTCAAATTATATGAAAATTTGTGAGATACAGAGGCCAACTTAATTTTTTTAAATACGGACCTGCATTTTTTATTTCAGGTTTTGAAAGAAATCGGTACTCAAGAACAATAGTGTGCCACACTTTATACTTTTTTTTCATTTTGGGTACCTTAACAATAATAAAACTATTTAATTATTATTTAAAATCATTTCAAGTCTGTCTCTGCTTTTTAAATTATTTAATCAGATTATCATTGATCAGCGCTAATTAATATTAAATAAGGAACATCGAGCCAATTGAAAGATCCTGAATTTTATCTATAATTCAGGTCATCAATTTAAAGATATTATTTTTAACTTTTTTTATTGTGAATTTGAAATTCTCAGTGTACGATCTAATAATATGCATAATATTACTCGCAGTTATTATAAATAAATCAACTTCTACAAACTAGTTTCTAATGCTCTAAATGTTCGAAAGGGTTACCACTCTCCCTGCACAAATTTATTATTCGTTCAATTTTATTTATACCTCTATGAACATATATCTTCTTCATATACTTCCGAATGCATTTGGTATTCTTTATTGTAAATGTTAAAATATCTTATTGATTTAATTTTTACAAATGACATCAAGTAATGCCTGAAATAAAAAAAATCCATCCAATCCATCTTATCCATCATCAAGAGTACCGACAATTCCAATTGATATAGGAGGGAAGGAGGATAATATATTTATCTATTTATCGTACGGCTCACACACATGCAAGAAAACCAGAATAGCCTAAACGCCAAATTTAGTGATTATAACCACAGCCAATGTGACATAAAGAGAAGATATCTATTACAAAACTTAAATTGTTTGATTGTAATTAATTAATTACTTTTTTTTATTTCACTCATATCAAATATATGCAAAAAATCTCAGTTCTAGATATTGTAGTTCGCTAGAAGCTTCTAATGCACGCTCAGCCTGGGACACCGTGTATACCCTTAACATTTTAATTTACCTTCTCATCTGCTCTTCTTTACCAACTAATAGACCCATTTTGCTACTCTTTTTCCCCATTTCTTTTCACCATCTCCTCGTATTTTACATAGCCTATAAGTCGATCTATACGAGAAACCATTATGCCAAATAAAGAAACCGTCCCGATTGTCGTCGTCGCGTATGCGGGATTCTTCGGCAAATTCGCGTATTTTTGGGATTTGCGGAAGCGTGCAAAAGGCGTTCGCGTCCCGCGAGCAAATCCCTTCCAAATGGTATATTGGATTCGGCGGCTTTGCCCTCAGACCGGCTCTTATTGGGCGCGGATGACGGCACTCCATCATCGATGGAAAATGCACCGAAAGCGGCTCCTTAGGCTGCTTTCTTTGCCTTTGAGGCCGAATGGGGATAAAATACGATTTATAGATATAGGGAAAATAAATTAAGAATAAAGTTTTTTTTATATGTGACAGGGAGGCATTAAATTGTGTATTTAACAACATATTAAGAGTAGTTTTTCTTACAAGATGGAAAAAACTAGTTTCCTGGGGATATTATATATAAACGAAGAAGAAATTTTACTACACTTTTTAATATTACTTTACTTTTTCACTTTTTAATATTTTTTCTAGAATATAGAGAATAGTCTAATCGAATAGAATTTTTCTTTTCATCCGTATACCTCTATAAAACTAATGAGTATCAAAACATACATTTCCGTTGTATTTTACCTTAAAAAAGTTTCTTCGTAAAAAGCTACGAGTATTGGTTCTCAAGATATTTGGAATAGAAATAGTCAAATACATGTCATTATTGACAAAAATTAAACATGCATATGTTGACTAGCTATAGTCTGTTGTTAGACTGAAATAATAAATTTGAAATGTTTTTGTGCTATAGGTTCAATAAAAACTGTTTTATCATAATTTTGTGTAGAAAAATTTATGATTTTTTTATAAAATTATGATTAATGTAAAAAAAAAATATTTTTTGTCAGTAATTACTAGTCTTGACTATTTCTATTGCAAATATCTTGAGAACGGTTGCTCGAGACGATTTTTAGCAAGATACCTTATTTATGCAAAAAATGACGGAAATGTATATTTTTTAACTCAGTAGGGTTTTATGCAGGTACGAACGAAAAGTTATTACTCTGCAAAACAGTTAAAGAACATGTAGATGGCGCCCCATACAAGTACATTATGACAAGTTGACATTAGTTGACTGTAGTTCAGAAATTATTTGAAAAAATAAAAATAAAAATTCTACACACTGTATATCCGAAACGAATCATTTGGGGACATAATTTTAGACGAACTTTTTTAATTTTTATTATCTAGAGAATATCGCTGCTTTCCGATTCCGACAAAAGTGGCACAATTCAAAATTTTGTGATTTTGGGTTTTTCTAATCCACAATAATAAAAAAGCGCCTTTTTAACCAACAAAATCGTCCTAATTTAAAATTACCTAATTCACTGTTAGGTGTCATCTGGATTAACTGTCACTTTTTGATTACTGGAATATGATTAACGTGGAAGACGTACTAATTTAGTTGCGTCATGGTCCCATCGTGACAGTTGTGTACGTTAGATCATATACTTTTCTGTGAAAAAAGTCCCAATCCAAAAAGTGCCAGTTTCGTGACACAATAGTGATACATATTGAGACCCGCTTTCCAGAGTAAAGGGAGTTTCCAGAGCAAAACAAAAAGCGACCGAATTTTATATTTTCAAACAAGACTGTAATTTCTCGGTCATTTGCGGCTTTATTTTTGAGAAAAAAGTTCTCTTCTTTTTTAGTATTACGTACTTAACTTTTTAAAGGCAATAGGTTTTAAAAATGTACTTAAAACTATACTTATTTACTATCAAACCCCATCTTAAAGATTAGTTAAAAACTGGTTGTGTAAGAAAACTTGCCTCTACTGTAAAGTTTATTAATTTTGAGTTGTGCCGCTTTTGTCGGAAAATAGCGATATGCTGGCGAAGTTTCCCGAATACAACTCGGACCACCCTGTATATTAAATCACTATTGCTTTATAAGTTTTTTTTTGCAAAAGTCGGGAAAACACTATTTGCATTAAATTAAAACAATGATTGTGAATAAATATCTCACTTCTTATATCATATTTCAGAAGAGAGCTTTAACTAGCTAAAAATTAGAGGGGGAGGATTATGTAAATATAGATTTCGTTATGTTTTTAAATTATTTTCTATCATAAGAGTAAGTAATAAAACGTGACAACAAAACGTAAGAACGCAGAAGTATTCCATGCTCAGTCTTTGTTTTGTGTGAGTCTTGTACTGATCGGTCTTGGCACAGAATAATTCTTTATACTGTAGTCTTGGTCTTGGTCTTGGTCTTGCAGATCTAACGCTATTCATGCTCATCATGCAAGACCGGTATTGATCTTCAATATTTATTAGTGCTTTTAAAATAAAATTGCAAACGTTAATGAAAATTGTATTTGGTGAGCCGTTTTGAAAATAACAAGGATTTTATTGAAGATCTTTTATTATTAAATTTATATTATATAAGTATTTATTAGAACATGGATTGGGGAAAACTGTATTAAAATTAGTGGAATAATAAAAATACAGATTCTATTTTTCAAATAATCTAGTTGTTTTTAATATTGGAAAATTAAAATTAGAGAAGAATTCTCTATAATTTCTCAAAATTATATTACAGCATTCTCTAAGTATTGATTAGCAGATTTCAACTAGCAGATATCTGCAAAAAATAATTTGAACCGAAAATATTAGGGGAAAGAAAATCGATATCACGTATCCTGGAAGCTCTTCGAAATTTATTTCTTTTTCTATTCTAATTTACATGGCGCATTCACCATTTTGTCAATAATTGTCCGATATCACTTTTCTGACTAAAGATGGCGATACTGTGTCAAGTGAGGTATTTATTTTTGTAAAACATTTCATGGGCATTTTGATATACTACATATATAATTTTATTACTTTTTAATTAATTATTAATTCTTTCGAACTCGAGAAGATATTAAAATTAAATAAATATTTGTGATAAATGGCATAATTCATACAAATAAATACTAAATACACTTTGTCCAATTCAGGGATCTAAAATATTTGTTGACAAAGCACGATTTTTTTACATCTCGCAATGTTGTCACATTCAGTTAAAATACCAGTTAATGGTAAATTTTAAATATACTTAACAGAAATTTAACGATGAAACTTTTCATTTAATGCGATGGAACATAATTACAATATTTTTGTACCTATTTTGTGTCAGGAAATATTTGTGATACGTAATACTTTTTACGATATTAATTTATAAATATATTTAAAGTAGTGTTCACTAATCTGGCTACATGACGATTGCGGTACGGTAAATTTTTTTTGTGTGATGATCCACAGAACACACTAAAGAAGAACGCTAACTCCCATGCATTTTTTAGTTTCAAAACGGTTTCAAATTTGTAAAGAAATCTGTAATCTGTATATTGAAGTGGCGCCATCTAGCCACCCAGGAAAGTAACAAATATGGCGGCAAATTTAAATAGATGCAATTTATTTTTAAGCAAGACTTATTGACTTGTTCGCCAGTTAGAGCCAATCAGATTTCTACAAAATAATGTGTAGTCATCTGATTGGTCCCAAGTTGGCAAACAAGTCAAATAGTAAAAAACAACGATTTATATATAAAGGTTAAACCAGGTTAAACTATTGTAAAGTGTTAAATGGTTTGCTTATATCATTTTATGTGCATAAAAACCTACAATAAATAATTTATTTTAATTTACAGAAAATTATACCATGAAACATTTTACAAACAAATAAAACAACAGATTAAAAAGTATAATATTTATTATAGTACCAGATTTAAGAACACATAACAAATATCGTTGGAATACAAGAGAAAGTGACGTCCATTAGAAACAATGTTTTATTTACGTGTATTTTTTACATATGGACTTGTCATAATATCACATTGTGGAGTTTATGTACAAAAATATGGAGTTGATCAATTTTTTTTTGTAAAAATATATGGCGTTGTAAATATTACATTGTTAAAAAATAAAATTCACGAACATTTGGACTTGGTTAGGTTACCTCACCTCACTTTCTCGGATTATTAAATAAAATTGTTAGATAAATCAAAGACCTTTAATTTAAACCTTACCTTTAATAAAGATCTTAAAAATCAAACACAAAACAAAGTTCAAAAAAATTCAAAAATACAAAGTCACGATTGTAAAATGAAGATTGCAAAAACACAGACCAACAACCAGAAAACAGCGAAACGCACATCTCCGTTCTATTGCAAAACACAACTGAAGAGGAAGGAGGAAGCCGGAAACGGAAAACCGATTTGACATACAGAACAATGACAGAACATAATTAATAGGCCTATTTAGGCAACTATAAAAACAATTTTGTACACAATTGTTAGGCAACTAGAAAAATTAAAACAAAAATACGCCATCTAGCGCCCCAGGAAATTACTACCCCAAAAAAAGATCGTTCAAGGTCGTATATCTCAGTTGACTGGCCCTGTGATGATCATCACAGCTTATTCATTGTAAGCTAGCCATCTTCGCTTGTTTTGAGATACTCGCGCACTTCAGCTGCGAGTACACAAGGGATAAGGGATTCTTCTCACTTCTCATCAGAACTTGTTATATTTGATATATAACATAACATAAGCGAATATCTATAGGTAAAGTTCCATTGTAAATGATCAGTCCACTAACCGTCTAATGAATAGGTTGTGTTGAATTTTGGAGTTTTGAATCATTTGGAGTTTTAATTTTTTTTTCTTATTATTATACCGGGTGCTTCTCAAAAGTGGCTCACTCTTATACCGTATTCATTTTTTTCAGAAACCAACACGACATTCGGTACGTTAATATGGCATGAATTTGATTGAATTACGAATCGATTGACGTATTCAATTGTTTTAGATTACTTCCGGTTTTACCGTTTCATTTGATTCCAAATACCAAGCGTGTGGTACCAAATTATTCCTAAAAAATACCCCTCGTTCCATTTAAAAAAAATGATATATAATTAAAAATACGATTTGGGCATCTTTTAACCGGCCAGGAACAGACACGAAAACATTAGACGATCAAATCTATTTTTCCAAGGCTCCTTGATTAAAAATTAGAGTTTTTAACACAACCATGGCACTTTAGATTTTAAAATGCGATTTTTTAAGCGAAAATGTCAAAAGTTGACATATGATATGTCATTCTATTCAGAGTGTCATTTTCTATCAAATAAAGTAAAAAAAATACCGCGGGTGTCATTTAAAAATCAAAAGTTGTAATCGTTTCTGATGAAACAGGAAGTGACCGAAAATAATTGAATACGTCAATCAATCTTTATGTCATATACTACATCGTTTTATTATCGAAAAAAATAAAAAAGTTATAGGGGTGAGCCACTTTTGAGAAACACCCGGTATATTAATTAGATTTGCCATAAAATGTTTAAAATTACAAGTAAATAATTATACATTTCCTTGAAATGTTTAATTATTTACTATTATTTGAAATGTTTAATTATTACTATATTATTATTGGTGGAAATTAAGTGGAAAATACGATATAATCTATAAGTCCGTTGATTTTCATCTAACTTTAATTATAATGATGTTGAAAATTGCAAACCAATTATTCTGTTTATAATGCAAATTTCAAGAAATTTAGGAACAACAAATAAAGCTGTATAAATAAAAACTAAACTTATTGGGTACTCCAAAAAAAAATCAATCAAGACAGGGTCGGACTGGCCATATATAGTCAGGGTGGCGATTGCTAGCCGGGCCCCCTTGTTTTAGGACTTATATGTAAAATAGTCAGTTCATTATTTATTATTAAATACCTAGAAATTAAACAGAAAAAAGTATGACTGTAATATTCTGAGGTTATCCTCAAAACTTTATTTTGGATTAACAATATTTACATTTGCATTGTTGCATTTTGGTTTGCATTGCATTACGGGTAGTTTCCTGATTTGAAACACTAAAGAATCAATAGGGAAAAATTGACCAAAACGTAAGGCACGTATACGCAAAAAAATTTGCGTATACGCAAAAAAAACCCTCCTGGGCCCCTCTGGCCTAGTCCGACCTTGACTATAGATAGTATCCTTTTCCTTGTATATTAAAACATAGATAATAATAAAAAAAATATAACAGTAGTTGAACAACCCTAATATAATTTAAAAAATATACTTTATAAAATTCTATGAGATTGCAGGCATATAAATTGCTTCCCATGTAATTACTTATGTAATACAACAAAACAACTATTGAAATACATTACGTTTTATACATAGTCTACTTCTAGTAGTTTCTTTTGGTATTATATCATGACTATTACAATTTTTATCCGTTCCCAATGAGTAGACCACCTCTTATTTGATATCCTTACATTGTTAGATTTTCTCTCCATATCCATTGCCTATTCAGATCCGATTATACCATAACATTTAATTTAAATTTAATTAAAAAAATCCATTTTGAGTACTTCCCCTCTTCTAAGTCCGTCGCCCACACAACTCACGGACTTCTTTTTTTCTGAATGGCCGAGATCTGTCTTTTTCTCTCTCGTGCCAGTTGTTGTCGGTTGGGACTTCGAAAAACGAAAGTCACACTTCATTTTCAGCTTTTAATTAAAATCCCAGTAACGAGCCTCCGCGGATCGAGAGTGCGTTGACTTTAATTACATTGTTAGAACGACAAAAGACGCTTTAATGACACCTGAACAAATAAGTTTCGATTTGTTTATTATCAGTCACAAAGCAGTCCCTGACGCGTTATTGTATACGCCAAAGCTACGGCCGTTCGGCCGTGAATTCTATGTAGACATACAGACGATGACAAAAAAATTATGGCGTTCATACCAACCCATTTATTTCACTAAAAAAAATTGTAATATTTTTTAAGTTAATTATGGATGGGTTTATCTATAAATCTGTCATGCATCGTCTCGTCGTTTATTTAAACCAGTGTTATTGGTTTATTTCAAAAATGACATCATATTTCAATATTATTGATTTGACGGAACGATGAACGACAAACGGACGCCGATGCGTATGAACTCGACTTAAGACTTTTGAGAGTTGTCAAACTCTTGCCAAATTATAGCTTGTAGTTTCGTGTCAAATTATGTCAAATATATAGAAATGACAAATATATTGTATTTTGGACTGTGTTATTACGTGTGTTACGTGTTTTTTTTTTAATTAAGTGGAGGTAAACTTAAGAGAAAATTAAGTGTTGACCCAGACTCCCAGACCATAGTTTAAAGTTAAGATTCGGTGCTCAGAGACACAGTTTGCCAGAGAGTTGTATTAGCCACAAGTAAAGTTTGTATGCCATCTCATATATGGTACTAAAAACTGGAATATCTGTAAAATAACATTACATGATAGGTAAATAATAAATGTTAATACTGCAGAGATAATATCAAAAGGTACTGGTGTAAAAAAATAAGATTAGTAATTAATTAATTAACTAACTTTTAAGGTATAAAGTTCAGTAAGTGTTATTAATAAAATATTCTATTTTATTTATGTTGTGTTTTATTTATTCCTTTGCAATATTAATTTTTCCTATTTGTACATAAGTTATAATTATAATATAATATACCGGGTGCGTCTCAAAAGTGGCTCAACTCCTATAACTTTTTTATTTATTCAGATAAAACAACGATATTTGGTATGTTAGTACCGTATGATCGAGAAAAAACGGCGTCAACGATGGCTATGAAATAAAGATCGCTGTCATTTTATATGTAAATTTATATGGAAAATGTCATCGATCGTCATTTCCCAGCCAACTGGACACCGTTTTTTTTCGATCATACGGTATATGACATAAATTGGGATTATGATCGACGTATTCAATTGTTTTCGGTCATTTCCGCTGAACTACAACTTTTGATTTTTACATGCCACCCTCGGTATTTTTTTACTTTATTTGATAGAACATGACACTATGAATCGAATGTCAACTTTGACTCGAAACTCGAAATGTCAACTTTTCGAATGTCAACTTTTGACAATTTCGCAATTTTTTATTTGAAATTGTAACATGTGGATCATAACGACAATTTGACTCAAAATACCAAGTGTGTGGTATCAAATTATTCGTAAAAAAATGCCTTTTCCAAATATGCTAATGAGCCACCCTCGTTCCATTTGAAAAAATTGTGATATGATTAAAAATACGATTTGGGCATCTTTTAAATGGCCAGGACAAGACACTAAAAACATTGGAAGATTAAATCTATTTTTCCAAGGCTCCTTGATTAAAAATTAGTGTTTTTAACACAGCCATAGCACTCTAAATTGAAATTTAAAGTTCAATTTGTTTTTGAGTGACTATGTCAAAAATTGACATATGATATGTCATTCGATTCAGAGTATCATTTTCTATCGGATAAAGTAAAAAAATACCGAGAGTGCTATTTAAAAATCAAAAGTTGTAGTCATTTCCGGCTAAACCGGAAGCGACCGAAAACAATTGAATACGTCAATCAATCCCAATTTATGTCATATACTAACATACCAAATCTCGTTGTTTTATCTGAAAAAATAAAAAAGTTATAGGGGGTGATCCACTTTTGAGACGCACCCGGTATATAAATGTAATAATAAATGCAGGAAGTTGCTTGAAAGTAAGAAATAATTCTTTTTTATATTTTTTTTTGGTATGTGGTGTTTTGTTTAAAGTACACCCGTGTTTGTTTTGTATTAACACATACCGTGTTTTTTTATATTTCACAATATTTTTATGTAATCAATTGTCACTCAAATTTTAAATATACTGTGTTTTTTTTCTCTGGTAACATTTCGACAGGCGAATCATGCGATGACAGAAAAAAAAGCAGATGTCCATACCAATCCATTTGTTTAACTAAAAAAAGTTTCTAATATTTTTTAAGTTAACTATGGATGTTAGTAGCATCCCAAGTATATTTTGAGTAACGTTTCTAAGAATCGTGTCTCTCTCTGTTGCTTGACATAAAATGGAAACGGTATGCGACAAATAGGAAACATTTACACAACCTATATATTTTATATGACTTTATTAAATGTGTTTCCAATGTGGTAGCACTAGCCGTTTCCTGAAATGTTTCGATGCGGAATCAAAACTTTTAGAGGAAATGTTTCGAAATTATTTCTGCAATTTGTGTCCAAGATGTTTCCGTTTTCAGCAGCCACTTTTTGTAAATGTGAATAAACAAAATACCAAACTAAAATAGTCTATGTATGTGTATGGATTTCAAAATGAAAACAACCATAATAAACCATGTCGACCTCCGCCATATTTTTTTTGTCTTAAGATCTTTGTTTTTACGTTTTCACGCACAAAAAATTTCTGGCAAAAGCAAATTCATCGTTTAATTTAATAATGTACTTTCATATTTTTAATGTCCCTTCTATATGTATATCGCTACAAAATATTTTTGTTTGAAATATCGATTTTTGTTTTTATTTCTATATCATGGTTATGATAATAAATATATAAATCAATGTAAGTAGAACGCGTTCTTATGAGTTTAAAAGCTCAACAGCAGATAAAAACATATATTTTGTTAAAAACGCTATCACTAGCCAACATTGCGGAATTTTAATTCATTATTTTATAAAATTGACATTGGAGCCGGACACAACTCATCTACATTATATCATATTTGTGTTGGTTATACCAAACTAAAAAGAGAGAAACGCGTGTTTCGAAAATGAATCGATAATAAATGGAAACATTGTTTCCAAAATGTTTCGATTTAGCGCTAACTGTGTAGGAATTTCGAACTAGTCACCTGTCAACAACGCCAGTCAAAACTTCTGGTCAAATTAATTAAAACATTTTGACGTTTTTTAGCGCGCGTAAAGAAGTTTCAATTCAAAAAGTGTTGTAATATTTTAGTTAATAAGAAGGGGGCTTATTTAATTCAATAATGACTGTTTTACGGCTGAACTAACCCTAGCTTTCTACTTCATTTGTTTGCTCTTCCGTCTTTTTCTGTTATATACGGCGTTCTGTTTAGCTTTCCATTCTTCGTCCTTTATAAAACGCCCCTATTTTGATAGTATTAAGAATGTGGCTTCTATAATGACGATTTTAAATCTGGTATTGTGGGTCCCATTTTCACACAACTCCTGGATCTTTTCTGATGGGATTTGAGCGAGCGACAGAGAGAGAGAGAGAGACCCTCCTAAGAAAATAACAACAAAAAGTAATAACGTGGTTGTTTTGTGCGACGCTCTTCTGGGTATTATCAGCTTCTTTGAGTCAGCCTTTTTAAAAATGGCTTTGTGTTGATTTTCGGAGTGGCCATAATAGCGGATACGATTGGAGAATGGCTCCTGTCATCGCCGTATGTTTTCTTTATTACGTTTCAAAACGTTTATTGATATTATTCTGTTCGGACGAGAAAAAGTTCGAGAGGGATGTTTTGCCGGCTTGGCAAATATGTATGTTAATTAATTTGAAGAAATTGTGATTTGCCTATGCATACAATGCTTTTTTTTCATATTTTGCATATATTGATAACTTTTAAATACTATTGTTTTTGTAAGTTTTCTCCAAAAAGAGAAATGCATTTTTGCATCCGTTGGGATCAATTATTGTGAAAGCAACTATTCTACTCGCTTGTTGGTACCTTCAAATTTGCGTCTTTGAAGACACTGACTGCATCTTTTGGGGTCTGGAACGTCTAACTAGTTCAATCATAATTTTTGGAAAAGTAAACAAGTCGTGAAGACTTAGGTAGGGACTGTATAGAGGATGTTCCAATAATTCAATGTTTTCTTGCTTCAAAAAATCAATTGTTTTTCAAGCTGTGGGAAAACTTGCATTGTCTCGGTGGAGGATCATTCGTCATTGTTAACCTAACTCAACAATCACTTCCTAACTTACTTCCTAAAACCTCCTTCCTAACTTAACTGCCTTACTTACTAACTTAAACTGGTTTAACTTTTTCTAAAGAGCCGGTGAGATGCAAATTGGTAGTAGAAAACAAAATTATTGAGCAAGTATCACAGTTTCGATACCTAGGAATAGATATGTCGTACTACCATGATCCAGAGAAAGATCTGAGAAGCCAGATAAACAGAGCAACGGCTGTCAGGATGTCTGAGGCAAATAGCGTAGACAAACCCCTTCATGCGAACCGACCGCAAAATTAAAATTTATAAGACCTGCATCAGATCAATAATGGCATATGGCATAGAAATCCGAGAGGAAACAAACAATACCAAAAGCATGTTAAGAGTCGCTGAAAAGAAGAACATAACAACCATAATGGGGAAGACTAGAAGAGACAGAATTAGAAACACAAATATCAGACAACAATGTGGAATACAGGACGTGGTAGGCAAAGAAAAAGACAATGGTTCGCGACAAGGGAAACCCATGGGTAAGAGACAGCCAGGAAGACCTCTAAAAAGATAGAAAGCCAGTTGGCAGTCCATCACCCAAGAACTCCTACAGAGGCAACCTTAAAATTAACAGATCGACTAGATCTTAAATAAGTAAAAGAAGAAGAAGAACAATCACTTCTGGCAAATAATGCCTCTCTAATACCCAGTCAATGCAGTTTTTCTTGAGTATTTGATACATTTTGCCCTTTTGAATAACACATATCCATAATGAGCTTTTCTTCGTAATATTGATGGATATTTATAGCATAGATGGATCATATTCATTAGTACCACATACGCATTTTCAATTTTAATACTCAGCTCTATTGAGAATCAAGTTTGTTTATCGATTTTCGATTGGAAAGGAAGATGTATAGTCAAATTTTATGCCAAATTATTAAAAAAATGGTGGTATCAAAATCTTTAGTGTATCTTCTAAGTTGGTTAGGTTAGGTTGCTGTCTTTTAATTTAGAATGTTGTAGGCTTCGTCTTGAGTTACTAGAGAGCATATGACTTGGAAGCTGCTCATATTATCTACCAAAAAATAGTATTGGAAATAATATGTTTACATCCTGGTACATAAATGCGTATAATTAATAATATGAGACCTCGACGACATATTTCTGCTCTAGTACCTCATTGCACTTGGCTAGCCGCTGTTGTCAACTGTCTAAGAAATTTTGTCTTTACATCTCCGAGAGGTACCTAGTATTAAACAAAGTAGACCCGTAAACTAAATAAAAGAAAAACAAAATTAATGATTATCGATCGAGAACCCACGAATACAACAGAAATAGCAGGTTTCGAAGTTGTAGATCAATAATATATATCTCGGCTCCTTGATATCAAACAAAGGAGGATGTGACGCAGAAATCAAGAGAAGACTGTGTATAGCACGTAATTCCATGACAAAACCCAATAAGATATGGAAAGATTCAGCCATTTCAATTAGCAACAAACTCAGACTACTAAGAGCCATAATTTTCCCCATTTCCACTTATGCCTCAGAGACCTGGACATTGAAGTTGGCAATGAAAGGTAAAATCAATGCTTTTCAAATGTAGTGTTATGACGGATGCTGCGAATACCGTACACAGCTCACCGTACATAAGTATATTTCAATACTAGAACAATTGAATATCCAATCTAGACTGTCGATATCAATAAATCAGTCATACTTAAGATACTTTGGCCACATATAAGAGTCATACTTACATCAGTCATACTTAAGATACTTTGGCCACGTATAAACACACTAATGGCCTGGAAAAACTAATTGTGGAGGGAAAAGTGAACGGGAAACGTCCTAGAGGGAGGTCTCCAAACCGTTGGGTGGACCAAATGAAGACAATAATAGGTCATAGTCTGCACGAGGTCAGTACTGCTGCGCAAGACAGAACAACATGGAGAGACACAATAAATGCGATATCATAATGTTACCATACTCTTATAGAGTAATAGGAAGGAGGAGGAGACCCTATTAAGATTAGCGTTCACAGCAAAAAGGAGACACTAACTTAAATTACTTTTTTTCTTTACCACTGTTTTAATTTTTAACCCGGAATAGTCCTGTCATCTCTCTTAAATAAAGTTATTGATTTAATAAAGGTATTCGTTTTTTGGTTCAAAACTTTGCCTTTTCCGTTATGTATTTATATTTTACAAAATGCGTAAAGCTGGCAACGCGAGAATTGAAGTTAGCCATTTGAATGTGCGCGTCCAATCGAGAAAAAGCGCGCGGAAAACAGCAAAACCACTCGCGAAAATTGGCAACAGGCAAAAGTGCGAAGGGGAGAGAGCTCGCGATCCCCATGGGGTCCGGCACAGAGAGGGGGCCGCGTTGGGGGGCTGGTCCGCTGCACACGTCAGCGGGAAAGCGGCGCGCGGAAGTCCATTGTGCCCGCTGTTTTAATTTCCAACATAATAAAAACACATGGGAAAACAGTAGACGCCATTTCACTGATTAACTGGGGAAGCTGGTCGGGGCTTTTTGTCCCGATTGTGGCTATTGTTCTGGACCGGATTGTTTTTTTTCTCCTTTTTCTATTTTTCCGTCGGTGAGATGTTGCGGGGTGGAATTTTAATTGGGTTTTTAGTTTTTTACTTCTTTCTTCGTTCGGTGCTGTTTTGGTTTAACTGAGAAAAGTAAATATAATATTATTGTATCAGTGACAATATGATAGTTATATCTTATCAAGGTGTGTCTTCTTTAGGCTCCCACAGACGGTCAGTTTTATCATTCGGGCCGCCTGTGCAAACTTGGTTTGTGCTGGTATATCGGTACATAATGATGGGAAGTTCGGGTAGACTCTGCAAAATTTGAAGCCTGATCCTATGTATCCCCATATATTTTTTTGGGGTTATTTTATAGTTTGTTTATATTTTCAGTCCTTCGATTGGAAACAAAATGGCAATTTGTCGTAAACAGTTTTTATGGCAGTCTATTGAACTATATAAAAGCATGCCATGTTTGCGGAAAATAAAAAATAAGGGTTATTGTCACAGGAATAAAAATTCTGCAGCTTATGAATACTTCATATAGTAGAGAAACTAAAGGAGATTGGTTCGGAATCAAATGGCGAAGCAGATAAAAAGCTTACGAAACTGGACAAACTCTTAAAAAGCAATAACTTACTAAGCAAAACTACCTGCACATTTAAAACTGCGCCAACTGGCTCGCGCAGGCCGTCTGTGTTAAAAAACTGAGCGTCTGTGGGGGCTGTTGAAAAGTAGTTTAATTTGATTTAAATTAAAAACTCTTCAATTACCATGTAAAATATAAGATCTACTTAAAGACCACCAGAGCTTCAATTACAAAAGTCCTTTGTTTTGATGAAATTATAATTGCTCTCCCACAAGAAGATTTATAAACAGCATCCTAAATAATCTCTATACCTTTGTAGCAGATTTACTTCTTGAAAAAGGTTCTTGTTCTTGGTTATTTCGCCACTGAAACAGAAATTTAAAAAAATCGACTGTGTAGAGTCCATGTGAAAACAACCTATCAGTGCCTTTTTACTTTTTACATTACATTGATAATCTCCTGGATGGAGATTGCGTTCTGACATAGCTTTATAATTCCTCCAATCTATGTTGCTTTTAGTCTTCTTCTTGTTCTTCTTTCTGGTGGTGTCCATTTTGGAATATTCGTTCCAAGTATTCTGTCCTCACTAATTTTGCCAATATGCCCATTTTATACCAGTTGTCTACTCTGTATTTAATCTATAATCGTTTGCTGAACATATTTTTAGTATTAATTTATCTCGTTTTTAATATTAACTTATTTTTGGTTTGGAACTAATTTCTTATTCCAGTCTCGATTTTCAACCAGATTTTCATCAAAAGTCCTTCTCCAGTGCCAAATCTTGATGTTCCATAGACCCATCAGCTTTACAAAGCTCTGTTAGTAGACCCATTACAGCTCTGACACTTTTTTGATTTTTTGTTTTTGTTTGTGTTTATCTTGAATCTGCTGCTATGAAATTTTGGGACCGTCTTTGCCCAAGAGAGTTTTTCCACCATTCTAGAGCAGCGTTTCTTAATCCTTTTCGGTTCGCGGACTCCTAAAAATCAAGCACAATTTTAAGAACCCCCATTTTAAAAAAAATCACAGAAGTTTTAGGATAAATTATTTTAGTACAAAAAAAAATTATAACAATTAAAAATATTGTATTAATGTGAAGGTTGGTGCTGCTTTCTTGCAACTAAATTAGTAATATTCGGGTTGATGTTTTTACTTAGTTGTAATCTCAAATCGGATTCCAATTGTTATCTGTTTCTGTATTTGTTTTTGATGTATACAACAGTAGAGAGTGCCTTTTCACAAGTATGTGGATGAGAAAAGCAGTAAATGTTTCAGTGCTTCTTCTGATATTTCTTTATAAACTTTTTTAAATTCACCCAAAAATTTGATAAACAAGTTTCTTTGAAATTGTGTTTTAAAGCTAAATCACATATTTCTATTGATTTATTTCCCTGTTGATATCGGAAACATCTGCGTTGAAAGAGTCTGCTATCCAGTTTTTATTTCTGTTGTGTTCTGAAAAATATTCCCGAAAAGATGACCTCAAACCGTGGAGGTGTTTGATCACTTCGTCTTCTACTTGCGTTGGCAAGGATTCCAAAACGCTATCAGTGTAGGAAAATGACTATGGTTCAGCGTGCGCCAGCAAGTGGGGACACTTGCTGGTGCACGTTCGCCCTGCTAAGCGTAACAATTACGAGATTTGTTGACATTTAGTTATTAACTCAAATGTTCATAGATAAGACGGCGGACCCCCATACACATACTCCGCGTGCACACAGGTCCGCGGACCACATGTTGAGAAACACTGTTTTAGATATTTGTTGGCCACCTCATTTTTTGTGGCCATTCATGTAACTGTTTTTGCAGCGCCGCGCAGGGGTTCTGGGCCTACGAATGGCATTGATTAGCCTTGTTTGGCCATGTCATTTGCCTTTTTGTGTGAAACCTGTGTGAAATTGCAATCCGCAATTCCTTTAATATTATTAATTTAAAATATTTGGTTGTATTCAAATTAGATCGTAAAATACTTTAAATTAGCGGGTTGTGTGAAAAAACCTGTATAAACCGAAAAGACGGACAAACGAAGAGAAGAAGAGAACTTTAGAAGATAATATGCTTATGTCAATGATGTTCGTATAAAACCAACTATACAACAAAACATAATAAATACATTGAACGTATAACTCTTCGCGATTCATTAACTCCAAAAACGTCTTTCAAAGACACGTTCCTGTTGGACTCCGCCATGAAAGAAGCAGTCGGCGTGTGGAAGAGGCCTTCGATCTCGCTTCCAGGAGCAAGATTACCCAAAGTCGACGTCATCGTCGTCCTCTCCAGTCGGTCTCCTGTTTACCGTTCGAGCAGCAATTAGCTTTCATGGCGAATTCTGTGTGTACGTCAGTGCTGGCTCGTCGTTCGAAAAATCAGAAGGCTGAATTAAAAAAAAAACACTGAGTAAAGAACTTATGTCTGTAATAGTGACGGTGACAGCTTATAGTAAGTTGTTTGAACCCTCTGAAAATTGAAAATAGAGTATTTTGTAATCTTACTATGGAAAGGTTTTATTAGGTACATACATCAATTGAATACAATCAGTTGAATTGTATGACTGACTCTGACAAAACTAACATCTCAGATAGTTAATAATAAATATAAAAATAGTTACCGTAGCACAATAAATTTAGATCTGATATCAACAAGTAAACCAATCTATATTTTATGAATCTAAATTTATGATTTGAAGTAAGTACGCTTTGTTTTAAATACACAAATTAATTAAATAAGAAACTCAACAACAAAAACAAATAATATTTGTATCCGCGCAAAATACTTAAAGGTATTTAGAGTTTGCAAGATTGCAGTCTTAATCACACAAATGACACAATGGACCTTTCAACATCTTCTTTGGAACGTTCGCGGCGAATGTTTTATGATAATTTAAGACTAAATTAATTGTGTAGAGGTATGTGGTTTGCGAACGACTTCTTTATTATTTGAACGATTCTTTAGTGTGTTTGTCTCTGGGTCTCTGGAGAACTAAATAAACTAGGCGCTTATCTGTGAAACTAGTTTGCACGAACTAGTTCATTGAAAAGAACTATTAAGCACACCTCTAAAGCCTAACAGCGCCCCTATCGTAGAGAAGGCGAAACCCATAAAACAGTTGAAACAGTTTTAACTTTCTAAGTGAATGTGTTTGCTAGTTTGTAAGTAACTTTTTTTTTAAGTCTGTAAGTGCTTTTAAGTTAATTCATTTTTATTTATAATTAAAAAAAGAACAACTAGCACACGAAGATTGGCTTTCCAATTAGATATATCAGTCAAAAGTCAAGTGTCTTTAGAACAATAAGCCAACAAACGCAAACTCCTTCCTATATCATCCTGCATAAGAAAGGCGCAATATTTTAGAGAAAGTGATTTTCCAAAGATAGATTTTGTTAGTAAGCGCATACGTTTTGTGAGTGCTTAAGAGAAAATGGGAATATATTGGCTCTCCATGTTCTGTGTTATGGATAGATAAGGCAAGACTTGTATGTTAAGAATATAATTAATAATAACTTAATAGCATAATATGTTATTTAAATATCAGAGGTAAGCTTTTTCTATTTATTGTGTGGGATAATAGTGCTACTGGCAAACACCAATAAACAAGAAGCTCGCCTTTACAATACCCTTTGGGTGGCGGTGGGTTTTAAATAACAATTTGGTGAAATTTTTAAATTTTCAGTTAAAAAATATATCTTAAAAACGTGACAGCATCGATAGCAGATTAAAATTAGAAGAACAAATTACAGAAAAAATCCGGTGGCTCTCAAAATTTAAAAATTTTTTTTTTTATAATTTTCAAACTTATATAACTGGGTTATTTTGGACTTATTTAAAAAAGGGCAAAGAGAAAATAAGTTTCTTTTATCGAGATCTACCAGCCCTGAAAATATTTGCACTTTTTGACACTCACCCTGTATACATTTTTGGGATTCACTATCAATCTTACATTAATTTTTTTAATGCCATGAAAATATTATAATTATTAATGTAAATAGTTACAGTCTTTTACACGGCATTATTTTTGAAAATATTCAAACCCCCAGAATTAAACCAACGAGCCAGCACTGACGTGTTTGGTTTCATAAGCTTTGTAGAGCTTTTCAACGATGCGATTTATTTGAGCGCCTGTCGCAGAATCATATAGTCGAGTGGTGGCAAATTAAATGACATTTGGGCGGCTGCGGTCCCATTACGTTGGTTGCGTATTTATTCTTTCATGATGCCATTCAAGTTAGTTGATTCTTGTTAGTATAATTATCGCCGTACAAAGATTGAATGGAATTAAAAAGATTTCAAAAATGAAAGAAGCAAAGCAATTCTAAAGGAAAGTAATAAGTGTTATAGAGAGTTGAAATTATAAGTTTAACTAAATCTTTGAGGGATGTATTAAAAATGCAGTGTGATAATTTAATAAAAACTCTTTAAAAATTATCGATAAATTTAATAGAAAGTAATATTATTTAATGTATTTCAGTATTTATTAGGTGGATATAAAACATTATTGAAAAAGTCTTTGATTTTTTTTAAATTTTAAGTTAACAAAACGTAATATCTTTATAATATGGCAACATTGGTAGTAGATTATATACAAGAAAGAAACCCCAGAAAAGATCCAGTGGTTCTCAAAATTTAACCAAAAATATATTTTCTTAAATTTTCAAATTAAAATAACTGGGTTATTTTGAAAAACAGTAAAGGGAAAATATGTTTATTTTATTGAGATCTGCCAGCCCTGAAAATATTTGCACTTATTTAAGACACACGACCCTATATATTAAATCAGCTTAAAATCTTCTCCAAAGTTGAAGAATTTCTATTTTCAATAAATTAAAACAATAATTTTGAAGATGTAGTTTAGTTAAGCTTTTTAGTTAATCTTTTATAAAATATTTATTTATTTGAATGGTTGTTTCGACAAAAATTTTTTATTGTTGACGGCTACCATAAACCACATATTTGCTGGCAATAGTTTCGGGGAAATCTTTTTTTATTATGTTTTTATTTAATAAATTATAAAAGGCGGGCGGTAAAAAAATAAACATTTTGTAATTTTTTTATTACTATATCCAAGAAAAATGAAACGTAAATAAAATACGTGAAAAAAGTGCAAGGCCAGAAGAGGTTTGCAGGCTGATGGGTTCTGGTCTTGGTCTTGTATAAGTCATACACCGGATGGTCTTGGTTTTGGTTTTGTATAATGGATTACTGGAAAAGATCTGCTCGAAAAGAGAAAAAATAACCAACGATAGAGTAAAAGGGATTATGGGAACAGAACACACAATTGTGGACGACATAAGAACAAAACAACTCATATGGTTTGGTCATGTGCAAGGAATGCCCGATGACAGAATACCAAAACAAATTTTACTGTGGACACCGCGAACAGAAATAAAAGAGGAAGGCCATGACGAAGCTGGAGGGAGAGTGTGGATAAAGAACTAGAAAATATATATATCTGATGATCTCTGGCTAAATAGAGAAGAGTGGAGGTTAGTTGTCCGAAAACGTCGTAGAACGTTCTGAACCGACTTATTTTAATTACTAATGCATGTATGTTCAATTATTAATAATGCATGTATGTTCAAAATAATTTAAAGATATTTTAGAAGGGATTCCTAGATAGAATATTGAAAGTATTCTAGAATTTGGAAGGCATCATTTGATTCTCCCTGATTGAGTACACTCATAAAGATTACAACACATTCTGGTCACATTGGACCCTTTGGATATCTACCGGAAGACACATACCTACTATTTAAGCCAGTTCATTAGTAGTTATCTTTATTGCACTTTTCATTGATCTTAGCCAGTTCATTGCTTACCATACTCACTATTCGCTGATTCGGTTCGTCAATGCGGCCTAATGGCGGAAAGTTGGTTTTTGGGCGAACCATCAAAATAATCATAACGATAATTGGACGAATTTCCAAACGAATCAACTAAGATAACCTAGAACTATATACTACGCATGATCAACAACACAATTATGCAACCAGAAACAGAATGAATATTAACATTGAAAATGTTTCTGTTATCCTATATAAGGGAGCCCAAATCGAATTAAAATGCTACATTTGCCACACCATTACGTCATATATACAAGGGTATAGGAAATCTCGGCGCAGCGGCGGCAGTCGGCCAGCGCGCGCAAAAGCCATTACATCGCTAATTGTTTATTAATATATCTTTATTGGTTTAAAAGCAAAAAATATGGGGTTTGCTTTGATACCTTGTCAAGACATAAGCGAAACTTTTAAATTGTTTCTTTTTTTCATTTAGGCCTTCGTTTTTCGTTAAATGAAAGTTATATTAAAAAAAATCTATTTTTAAACCAAATTTTCGCATGATTGAAATGATTATTCATGTTTAAAGTTTTTTTTTGGTCATAAGCGCTAATGGAAATGTTTTTTTGTAAATAATTATAAAAAATTACTCCCTACGAAGACTTTATTCTGTACTGGATCAAAAAATAAGTATTTGTTTTCTCTATACGGTGGTATTAATATATCGATTTTTGATGATAGTGCCTTTTTACCCTGTTTAATTTTGTACTACTTTCGGAATAAGGGTCCCCATATCATGTACTGTGATGTACTGTACTTCCATCCCTGAAAAATTCAGCTTGTGACACCGAAGTGAGAGGTAACGTCAAAATAAGCTTTAATCTACCTACATCATCATAGGTAGGTGTAGGTACTCTAGGTAAATTCTACCTAGACAGTAGCTGAACTAGCTGACAGTAGTAATTAATTTGTTATCCGATAAGTAGTTGTCATTATATAAGTTTAATCGTCTTATACCTCCTATAACGGTAGGTTTTGGATTTTTCCTGATTGGTTTGTTAAACAAAAATATACTGGGCATATAAATGTCTGTTACAGGTTAATTCGTTAAAGAAATATGTTACACACATATTATTTTAATAATAATAGTATAATAGTAATGGCTATATTATGTTATAACACATTATTGAATTAACAATTGAAAACAGTATTGAATGTACTTATTTTAACCAATGCATTGTTTTGTTTTTTTAATCTCACAAATAAGAAATATTTTATAGTTTTTATTATAAAAAACAGTGATTATACAATTTATTTACACCCCTTACACTGTTTTCTGTAAGGGGTGTAACCAGGAGTATATTTCGTAACCTTTTACGATATAAGAGGGCACAAAGTGTTTTATTACTTAATGCTTAAAATTTAATAATATATTTGTACATAAAATAAAATAGACTAGAAAGTCAATTAATTAATATTGACGTAATTACTAAATAAGTACAAGATTTTTTTTCTAATTATTTTAGTGTATTTTTAGTCACCGAATTATAAAGGAGAGATATCCAACCATTGCATTATTTTACTCACAAATAAATGTTTTATGGTTTTTATTATAAAACAACGATTAATTTATTATACACCCCTTAACCCAAACACTCCAAGGAGGATATTTCGTGACCCCGTATTTAAAGTGGACAAGGTTTATTAGTCAATGTTTTAATTACCCAGCGTCTTTAATAAAAATCTAATGTAATTTTTCATAGAAATGATCTGACATGAAAAGCAAATTTTATCAAAAAACTTTTTGATTATCTACAAGGAGTAAACCGCTGACAAATGTCTGTATACTAATGCCAAAGTAATGCCAAAAATACAAATTAAATACCAAAATTTCTCATATAATGCCCCACTAATGCCAAGCTGATTCCAATATAATACCACTAATACCACGAATAATATGTAACACATTTGTTTCACGAATTAACCTGTAACAATACTGGTAGGTACGTGCACAGATTTTTTCCTAGGTAACTTAAAAGTCGTTAAAAAGTCTAATTATATTTAAAGAAGATATAATTCCAACAAATTACATTATAAGGCCAATAATGCACAAGTAATACCATTAAAATTTTAGCGTTTTTAACTTGTGTAACATATTTCTTTAACGAATTAACCTGTAACAATAGTGGTAGGTACGCGCACAGATTTTTTCGCTAGGTAACTTATTAAGTCGTTAAACAGGCCTATAAAAGCTATAACAACATAGGTAACTAATATTTATAATTTAATTCGAGTTTTAATCTCAAATAATAAATGTTTTTACTGGTGTATTTCTGAAGTGTTCATTATTAAAAGTAGATATTCTTCAAGTTATGCGAAGTAATAAGTAATGTTTCCGGTGAGACCGCGTATATGTCACCGGATTCTGGTTAGTATAAAGACTTTTTCTATAGAAAGAGTTTTTTCTATATTTTCCTTTCAAAATAAGACTAATTTCTTCTTATTCTTTTAAATATTACAGTGTTTCTTTTTCCTAAAATGTTATACTTAATTTTCGCTTAAAATTAAAAAATCACAAATGGAGGAAAATATACGTTATTGAATAAAGTTTATACAAATCACTTTACCATAACAAAAAAGTAAAAACATGTCATGGCGGAAGATATTCAGGTGGCATTTCACACATTTATCTATTAAAATCGAGATTAAAATAATAAACTTGCGTAACATGTTATACACGAGATAGAAAGTTTCAGAATCGATTAATACGCAATACGCTACGCAGTCAACTTATTCCTATGCGCGGATGAGCGTCTTCAAGACTCTTCCTTCGGCCAGGGTCACGACGCCGCCGAAGAGGAATCGGCCTACGTTTGGCTAAACAGGCTGGACACGGTGGAGTACGATATTGGCGAGTCTGAATATTTATAAAAATTTGCAAAGTAAAATATGTTGGAAAAATAATTAATCCTACATATATAAAAGCTCAAAGGGTTTTTTTGTTGCATCCATCCCGCCGAAACCGCTTTACCAATCTTGATGATTCTTTTTTAAATGAAAGGTATATATGTGTAGATTTGTTATGAAGTATTTTTATAGTGCTTAATGGCTATTTCTTTGTGTAAAACGACTAAATACTAAAACATACCTGAAAAACGCCTACACACAATACCTCCAGAAATAAATTATTTGTCATTGTCAGTGGTGTGTCAGTTAGATTGTATATTACGTTTTTAGATATTTTAGAGTGAGTTCATGCCGCCAGCTTTAGATACATAAATATTAGCACAAAGGTTCGTTTAAACGACATTAGTGAAATAGCTACACAAAGCGATTTTAGGAAATTCATCCTCTTAGAGAGTAAAATTATCTCGGAACAGTTTGTTGTATGGAAATTCCTTACTATTTGGTCTAGAAGAATGAAATCCTACAAAAAGAATTAGAAGAAATTTTTGAAATTCATCAACCAAATGGGTAAAGTTAGTAAAAAATTATATAAAACTTGGTGACCTCTGGATTATACACATAAAAATTGGCACAAAGGTAAAGCGAATTTATGAAATTTATACCCTTAGGGACTAGAATAGGGAATGAAAGTTTGCTGTACGAAAATGCTATACTATAACATTATAAACCAGATAGTAGAAAATTTTATACAAGGGTTTATTAAGTGACATCATAACGAAATATATCTTCCTCAATTATCCTTCAAAGAATAAAAATAACCTATAAAGAGAGTATTAGTGCTCTTAATAAATAAAAAAAAGATGAAAAATAAAAAACATCTATATGCTCACTAGCTCTCTATAATGAAGTAAAAAATCATTTAAATCAATGCATGAACGATTCGAGGTGTAACGTGAACTTAGTCGCGAGAAAAAGCTAGTAATTTATTAAATTATTTTATTTAACCCATTAATTTTCATTGAAAAGGAATTTTTGTAATTCGCCACTATATTAGTTAAAGACTAAGAAACTCATATCAAATTTAAGTTTTGTGATTTTGACCTATACTTTTTACAAAATCTGAACACATTTTAAAAGAAAAAAAGTTTTTGATAATATTTGTAAAGTTGTATAACATAAATTTCTACGACCGGTCTACCTAGTGGTCTGCAGCATCGCCTTGTGGTGCAAACGTGGGCCTGTTAATCTGTGACGTGACGCACAACAGCCAAGAAAAACAGAAGCGTGGCTAAGAATTTAGTAATTTAAAAAAAGTCTTTTAGATATAGTAGTAGGTATTAAAAAGTTTTGTGTTTAAATGGGGTTTGCCTTTAACAGTTAAAAAATTATATCGTAAAGTGTAACTTTCCGTAAGAATTCTTTATCTGTCATTGATCATGATCTGTCATCATGTTAACCTGATATTTTGTTTTTTTCGAGGTTTTTTTGCTTGCTTGTTTTACGGATTGGTGCGATCGCATAATTATTATTGATAATGTTTTATTTAATGTTAACATCATTTTCAATGCCCCCCCGGTTGCATCTTTGTAAAGGACTGTGAATTTTTTACTTTTTTTTTTTTTTTTTTTTTTTTTGGGTGTAAAATACCTTTACGTACGGAGTGTGGGACTCTTAAGCTGCCTGGAGGACACTACCCACTAAACGTCACCCCCTTGCTCCTGCCACGTCTACCTGGACCCGCTGGACGCATCTCCTCAAGTAGCGCCGGACTGTTCCTTTTTTGTCATTACCCCTGCTCTTCGCTGTATTTTGCCTCTAGTATATTTTGGGCCAGTTTTGAGATGGCTTCAAAGTTTTCTCTTCTTTCTGTTACCGATTTTAAGAAGGTATCTGCGGAGATGTTGCCACCAATCGTCATGCGTACCTCACATCTTTCCTGTTCCCATCTTGGACAAGCAAACATTGTGTGTTCTGGAGTATCATTGGGTTCAGCACAGTATCGGCATTCCGCGACATCCCTCTTTCCAATTTTACACAGGTAACTCCCAAAATTTCCGTGGCCACTCAATATTTGAGTAAGATAGAAGTTTACCTCTCCATGCTTTCTTTTAATCCACATATTTATATTTGGGATGAGCTTATATGTCCATCTTCCTTTTTGTGATACTTTCCATTCTGCCTGCCACTGCTGCACTGTGCGGTTTCTCTCCATCTCTCTGCTTGCCCTGATTTGTACTTCATCCTTGAGAAAGAGTCGTTCTCTTTCTCTTGAGAGAAGATGCAAGGGCACCAGACCCGATATCACCAAGGCTGCCTCAGTTGAAGTAGTCCGATACGCCGAGCAGACCCTTAAAACCATGACTCTCTGTGCACCTTCAAGCCTTTTTTTATTTACGTGCATACTGGTTGCTTCGTTCCACACAGGTGCTCCATACATAATAATATTCTGGCAGGCATATGCTAACACTCTTCTCTTTGCTGGTGTTGGGCCCCGAACGTTTGGCAGAAACAGAATGAATATAAAGCCTGTTCATTTGCGCCTTGGAACTCGCTTTCATTATGCTCCTGCATGCTTTAATAAATTATCTCAAAATGTCAGAAATTTACCAAGACATCAATTTAAAACGACAATTAAAAGCTACCTTCTTGATATGGCTTATTTTAGTGTTACTGATTTTTTAGAAAGCAGTGAAGGGTTATAGCGTAGTTATAGGTCAAAACATTTACATTGTGTATTTAATGTTTCTTTGTGTACTTTAAATTGCTGTTTGATAATTGTTGTGCTTATTTTATAATTTTGCATTTTACAAAATATGACTTTGTGTAAGGATACTTGTATCTATTAACATTCAATAAATTATTTGATTTGATTTGATCTATTCTATCCCTTTTCCTTGAGTTATAACTCGTCACACAGTCTCAGTGCTCCGACAAAAGCTAGTAACTCAGACGACTTCACAGAGGTTAGTTCTACTGGCTTAATATTATAGTGTTGGAGAAAGGGGCCTACCCTTATTTCGCACGACGGCGCCGAGTTCTACATTTCTCTGATATCAATCGTACCATAGATTATGGCACGAATGGTTGTTGTCTCGGCGCACTCAGTGATGAAGTGTTCTGGTGTTTCCCCATTTTCCTCACAGAATCTGCATTCGCCGTTGTTTCTTAGCTTCAATCTACTGAGGTGTTCGTTGAGGAGACAGTGTCCTATTAAAAACCCCGTGACAATCCAAAGATTGTTTTTACTTCAAGGGAAATCTTTGATTTTTCTCAGTAGTCAGTTCTGAGAAATTTCTTCGACCGTTGGAAAATTCCCATTCCAGGTTACGGATGGAGTCTTCCAGGTTCTTGAGTTCCGCTTTAAGTTGGTTTCCACTTGGACGCCTGTTATGTAACATACTTTAGTAATCTATGGATAAATATATGTTCGCATAGAAAAACCCATTTTTAACTTTAAGCCAGAACTGAATAAAATTCGTAGGCGTAGCAGGAATATACTAACAATGGACTATAAAATCGAGTGTTCTAAAAGAGATTATTTTATCTCTTAAAAATACTATTTCTAATTAAATTCGCAATTCCAAAATCAGTACTCTACGATTTTTTTGATTTCACGCCACTATTCATAAATCTTAATCAGCCCGACCACCAAGATACGATCTGTTCAGCTACCGGTTGGTTCTCGACGGTTCCCAATAAAAACCACTCATTATCGATGCCAGCGGGCGGCGGCAGATGGTCAGTACCGCCGCCGCGTACCACTTGCAGTACGATCAGGTTTCCGCCATACTGTATTACAGGCGTGGACAACAGCTGCATCTAGGCACCGCCTTAGCAGGACGGGAGAAGCATTACGGATCCGGAGGTTCAGCCATCTATTGGGATATTAAGAAAGCTATAGTAAAATACATAACTAGCTGTGCACAAGCGCGGCGCTTCGTTATCCTAATCTCTATCTAAATATTTTTATATCTGTGAGAAACCGTTTGAAAATTTCGATTTTTTTTTCTCTCTAAAACACTAAACATGATTGTATGATATTAAAACTGGTTACACCGGGTCCGGCAATAGTGCGTCAGGCATCTGTACCTCATAGAATAACAAACTTGTGAATTTTGTATATGTGCAAACCTAAAGTACTTATGTTCTAGGATGTATTTCAGAAAAATATTTTAACTTCTACAGGGTGGCTCAAAAACGTGTGAGTGGGTTGAGATCATTTTTTTTAAATAACCCTGTATATTATTGCATTTTTGGGTTTCTTTCAGATCACTTTACATAATCATAAGATCTGTGCCTAAGGTATGAGTTGAAATATAACAGTGCGTCTACTATTCTACTGTTCTACAGTGCGTCTGGCATATGTAGCTCCTTGAATAAAAAACTTGAGAATTTAGTTTAAGTGCAAACCTAAAGTATGTACGAGGATGTATTTCAGGAAAATATTTTAACTTTTATAGGGTGGCTCAAAAAAGTGTGAGTGGATCGGGATGATTTTTTTTTAAATGGAACACCCTGTATATTATTGTATTTTTGGCTTACTTTCACATCACTTTACAAAATCCAAAGATATGCGTAATTATTTTTCGATAATTTCAGAGATATTAATAAACAGATAAAAAATACAGTTTTCAGTCTTTCTAAAAAAAATATTAAAATACAAGAACTGCCCTGAAATCAAAACTATATTAGGTATTTACTTTAGATGGTGTGTACTTACTTTGTTATAAATATCGTCATCTCAAATCATACAGGGAGTTCAGAATTCTACGCCAAACTTTCTAAAATATAAAATAAATTTTTTCGGTTTTTTTTAAATAGACAACTCTGTATATTATTTTTTAGTAGATGGAGAATTAAAAAAAGAACTTTTTTTGCATTAGAGTATTTCAAAATTTTTAATGGTTTTGCGGATATTTGCGGTTTTATATTTCATATGGCATTTTCCATAGTAAACTTTTATCAAAGCCACCCAATGATTTTTCTCTCGTATTTATTTTACCGTTGAAAGAGCAATATGAAATAATACCGCGAGTATCTGCGAGCAGTTAAAAATTTTGAAATACTCTAAATACAAAAAATGTTCATTTTTTAATTCTCCATCTATTAAAAAAATAATATACAGTGTGTTTCATTTAAAAAAAAAACGAAGAAAAATTATTTTATATTTTAGAAATTTTGGCATAGAATTTTGAACACCCTGTATGGTTTAAGATTACGATATTTACAGTAAAGTAAGTACAGAAAATCTAAAGTAAATACCTAATATATAGTTTTCATTTAAAGACAGTTCTTTTATATTTAATAATTTCTTTAAAAAAGGCTGAAATATTTTAAGATTATGTAAAGTGATCAGAAAGGAAACCAAAAATGCAATAATATACTGGGTGTTCCATTTAAAAAATTCATCCCGATCTACCCACACTCTTTCGAGCCACGCTTTAGAGTAGTGTAGAGGTTAAATTATCTTCCTGAAATACATCCTAATATATACTTTAGGAGTCTTTAGGCTTGTACTTAAACAAAAAAAAGTTTTTTATCTTAGGATGTTTTTTTATGTTTGGAAATGCCCTAAGCACTATTTCCGGACTCTGTATATGCCCAACCTTCAACTTTACAAATATACCGAAAAAACAGCTTTCAGTTGGCTTGGAAATGACGATCAATGACATTCTCCATATAAATTTACATATAAAATGACAGTGGCCTTCATTTCATAGCCATCGCTGACTTATCATATTGTATCTGAAAGCTGTTTTTTAAAAGTACTTTAAGTTTTCCTCTCCTTTTTGCTGTTAAGGTAAATCTGGACGGGGCTTAGTTTATTTACGCGGGGTCCTCGGCTATATGATTGTCAATGACATACCAAATTGGCGAGTATCTAAATAACTCTCTTAACTTACTCACGAGATATGCGATCTCATCCGGCCCTGAACCGACCAGGATGAGAAGTGTGTGTCAATAAATTTTATGCTCTTGCCATGGAACAACAACACGACAGAGTTTCCAGACGGTCACCCGTCCATGCATTCGCTTAACTCCGATGAACTCGGGAACCGCTGTTTCGGTGTATTGAGCCGTTGCCTTAAGCCTCACCATTAAAAAAAAACGGTACGGGCTTGATAAAGTTCAATATTAGGATGACGATGAATGTTCTTCATGAGTCTCATGCAGCGATCTGTTGGATTTTCTTCATTAATGCAATAAATCTTGAGGTTGCTGTGAAGGTTAACATTTCCAACATAGCACAGAGCACTGGAATGGGAAGCATTTAATATTTATTAATACATACCGTGAAATTTTACTATAACAGTTCTTATGCATTTTATTTTTTCATGGTAAAGTATGACATGGAATAGCAGGTAGTAACAAAGCTGTTAATTCTCGTAGCTATAACGAAAATACATAAAGAAACCGTTTTATTTTTAAACGTAGGCGCTATTATAGTAATCAATACTATATAGTACTAAAAACTATTAACGGATTTTCTGTTGTTATGTTAATAAGTTTTGAAGGAAGAAATTTTGTTTTGTAATTGTTTGCTTAAAATAATATTTCTACAAGTTAATAATAAAAATAATATTGTAGTTTAACATCAGTGTTTGTCCAAATCAATTGTGATATTTACTTTGTAATACATCTTTACTACTATGTAACAGCTGGCATTTTAATTGGGCAGCGGTATTTATTGCTACGTGACTTTTTCTTTTGTGTACTTCAATAAAAGTAAGATATTATTCAGTTTATACATATAGGTATGGCGTTGTTGATAGTGACTTTATCAGCATTTTAGACGTATATGCTAGATATGGAGTTGTTTGTGGGAGTGTTCTCTACTACAATCTTTAGAATTGTGCTAAGAAGATTGTAGTCTCTGTCAATGGCCTATCATTGCCTATTACAGAGAATCGCACATTTGCCAGGCTATCGCACCGACATAAAATTTGTTTTTTTTTCCATAGCGACTGTTAAAATTGTCTAATATATATCAAAAATAGTAGATAAAATAGTACCTTAACCGCAAGGAGGGTAGATTAAATGATACTTTAACAGCGAGGATAGGTTAAAAACTTTATTTCTTCTCGCACGTTTTTTAATTGCTTCCATTTTTGAAAATTTTTGTATTCCTTTTCATAAGTTATTCAGGATTTAAATGGAAGTAGTTTGGAAATGGCGTTTGTCGCCTCAACCTGAATATCTGTTGGTAATTTACTTATTTCATTTTGAGACATTTCTGGCTCCAATTCAATCAGCAATCGACAGCAAAGAGAATTAAAAAATATTGACTCAAAACTGACAACTAAAGAGACAGCTTTATTTATTTGTCAAATTACATAGAAACCAACGCCAACCCAGCACAATTTTAAATATATTTAATCAATTTTAAATAAATTCCCTGAAATAATAATTTCTGAATATTTTTTAAAACGTAACTCGCTATGGAAAAAAATAGAAGGGCTATAAATGGCATTGCTGAACCTTTTAGCCATTTCGTATGCATTCGCTTTTGTTACGGTTGTGATTCTCGTACCCTGGTACTCAAGATAACGTAACATCTAAGATCACTCAGTATAATTAGAGCACACACACAAGTCTAGAATTGACCTCTGTGGAACCGAACGCCTTTAGCGCTGCTTGGATGACCCTAAAAAAGATCAAGGAATGATGTGTTTTTGCTGCCGTATTATTTCTTATATACAATAGTGGATTATCGTTATTTTCGCCTGTAAAATAGTGACATCCTTAAATATGCTTGCGTGGAAAGATACTCCTTAAAAGTTATATTACTCCTTATAATGTTTAAATTACCTTATGATTTTTGAAGATTTCAAACAAAGAACCCCTGATTCTAATTGGAGATTTCAACGCCAAGGTTTGAAAAACGGAGAAGGATGATCATATACGGCAGGTAGTGGGCAGACACGGTTTGGGACTAAGGAACCACCGTGGCGAAAGATTAATTCAATTTGTTCTAGAAAATTACTTCACTATAATGAATACGACCTTTAAACACCATTCACGCCGGCTTTCAACGTGGACTTCTCCTGACAATCAGTACAAGAACCAAATAGATTATCTACTAATCAGGCAAAGATGGAGGACATCTATAACTAGTGTTAAAGTAAAACCAGGCGCCGACTGCAACTCCGCCATAAATTACTAAAAGCTCACTACACTATAAAACTGCAGCAAAAAAAATATGGGGCAATATCTAAAAGGATCACACCACCCGAACCCGGTATTTTCCAGGCACGCATGAACTCTTCCATCAAACCGGATATCACAGAGGATCCTGAGCAAACTTGGACAGCCATGAAAAGCTGGATAAAAAATTCTGTTGGAGAACCTGTATCGAACAACTTAAATCCCCATAAACATTGGATGACCACCACGATTCAACTTGTCGAGCAAAGAAGGATATTGAAAGGTTATAACTTGGATCCAGACACAAAAGAGCAACAGCTCCGCCAATTAAATCAAAAAATAAAAAGTGCATGTCGGCACGACAAGAACCAAAACGGACGGAAAACCAAGACGATGATTGTTGACCGCCTCCGCAATAACCAACCTGATGTCCGAACCGTGGCTGGATACGAGGTTGTGAGCCAGATCAACTATTTAGGTTCCATGATAGCAAACTCTGGAGGATGCGAGGCTGAAATCAGGCACAGAGTGGCAATGGCGAGGAATGCAACAACAAAGCTGACTAAGATATGGAAGACTTCAGCAATCACACGAAGAACTAAACTGCGCATTGCGAATTCCCTCATATTCCCCATATCTATGTATGGCTATGAAACATGGACACTAAAGGAAAGTGATAAGTAAAGAATAAATGCCTTAGAGATGTGGGTATATCGACGGCTGCTGCGAATACCATGGACGGCTGATCGAACAAATATTTCCATTATAGAGGAACTAAAAATTAAGGCACGTCTGGTTACCAGATTAAATCAGTCAATCCTCCGATATTTTGGCCATATTGCTAGGAGTGCCACTTCAATTGAGAGACTGATGGTGGAGGGGAAGGTAGAGGGAAGACGATCACGCGGAAGGTCACCTAAGAGGTGAGTAGACCAAGTCAAAACCCTAGTGGGCCACAACCTCCCCGAAGCTTCACATATGGCACAGTGTCGAACAACTTGGTCTTAGGAAGTGAGGGGAATCAACACATGATGTCACCATACTCTCACGTAGAGTGAAGGACTGAAGAGAGAGAGAGAGAGAGAGAACTTCTCCAAAAATAATAACGCCTTTTTTTAAATTTTATACAAAAATTCTAAAACATTTTTAAAACAGATAAATTTAGTAGTCTCCTAGATGATCACATGATTAGTCATAGCAATATAATAAGTTAAGGGGTACTCATATCATAAGAAAGATAAATTACCCGTTTATTAATCAAATTTCTATCCTCCCTCCTTAGTTCGGATGGCCCGGAACAAAAAAAAAATGGAAATATGAAAAATCAACGGTGCATGGCGGCCAAATATGCTCGCTACAATACGACCATTGTGGAAAGATGGGGCACAATGCGGCTCACATTAAATTACAACAGATTTACTAGCAATATTAGTCATTTACATAATGGCGTTTTACTTCTTTATTTGGCGGCCGGCGAGCGTGAACGTTGTTTTTCAAAGTCGTCGACAATAAATCAGAGAGACAGTGAGCGAGAGAGGCTAGGGGAAAAGGACTATTAGCGGGTACTTATGGGATCCTCGTCGCTTGAGCGTCGTCCGCGCGTTGTAACGATGGGAAAATCCAGAGGCGTTACCGAAGGGATAGTCAGTTTACTATGTATTAACAAGTTTACTTTTATACATTTGAGAATATCCAAAAGCTTTACTTATTAGATTTTTTCCCAAATTATTAAAATGATTAAATATTGCTTGTAGAGAGTAATTAAAAAAATGAAAAAAAAGTATTTTAAATTAACGTGTCATTTTTGCTGCTAAGGGTAATCTCGGAGCCTAGTTTTTTAAGTGGAATCCGAACCACGGTCCTCGGCCATATAATTGTCAACGTTCTATCGACTTGACGAGTGTCTAACACATCCGCCCTCGCCTCTTTTTTCCTCACCAGATGATTCTATTTATTGCAATCAAAGAACAAGAGTGGACACTCCTGAGACTCCAAACGAAATCGCCTCTAATATTGTTGATACCTCAAGAGCACCAAGGGACCGAGCACACACAATCGAAATCAAGGGATAATTAAATCAGCTTAAATCATCCTGTGCTGAGGAGACAGCATACTCCCAGCCATTTACGTTCGAAGAAGTATTATCTGCATTAGAACATACTAAGGCTGGCAAAGCTACGGGATTTGACGGCATCCACTCGCAATTCCTTTTGAATTGTGGTGAATTTACAAAGCGATGGTTGATGCACTTTTTCACCGACATAATTAAAACAAGTACTATTTCACAGCCACTAAAAAGCGCTAAAATCATTGCCATCCTAAAACCTGGTAAGCCTAACGACAATCCACAAAGTTATCGCCTAATTGCACTCCTGAGCACAATCTATAAACTTCTGGAGAGACTAATCTACAACAGAGTAAGCCCAAATATAATAGAGAGTATATCGATTGAACAAGCTGGCCTTCGTCCTGGACGTAGCTGCGTAGATTAGATTCTGTCCCTAACATCTTACATCGAAGCAGGATTTCAACGCCAAAACCGTCAACGAAAAACCGTCAACCTAATCGACAGTATGCTCCGAAATAGACTCTTTCAGGTAAAACTGGGAGAGTAAGAAAGCAAAAAGATGAAACTTAATAACGGATTGCCACTCCATTGCTGTTTAATTTATATATCGCTGATATGCCTGCTACTTCAGCTAGAAAATTTGGGTATGCGGATGATTGGGCGATAGCTACAAGACATAAAAACCTCGAGGAGACAGAGACTGTTCTGGAAAACTTCCGCACAAGTGGAGGTTGCAACCGAGCGCGGTGAAGACGGAAGTTAGTTGTTTCCATCTTAATAATAAATTAGCAAACCAAGAACTTAAAATAAGGTTTGAAGGTAACTGGCTGTCCCACAATAACACCCCAAAATATTTAGGCATTACACTAGATAGGACCTTGTCCTTTAAGAAGAACCTCACACAAACTACAGCTAAGCTCAACACTCGGAATAATATCCTCCATAAATTATGCGGCACCACGTGGGGGTCATCCGCGAGTACCTTGCGCTCCTCTGCGCTGGGTTTGGTTTACTCTACTACTGGGTACTGTATCCCAGTGTAGCTCAATAGTTCTCACACAAGAAAGGTGGACGTCCAATTGAACAACATAATGCGTATTTTATCAGGAACAATAAAATCAACTCCCACCCAATGGCTTCCTATTCTAAGTAATATTCCTCCACCACATATACGCAGGCTGTATGCACTTTTTAGAGAATACACTAAAATTACTAACATGCCGCAACTGCCGATACATTTGGATGCCCGATACGACCGATTGACTGCCGATACGACCTGGATAGGAACACGCTTCGTTCAAGACGTCCAATATTAACAACCGCAAGCAGCTTACATCGGGACGGTTTTAAATTAACGGAGTTATGGATTAGGGAATGGGAATCAGAGTTACCAGACCACGCCGGGAATATGCCGGCTGTAACTTAGAACCCACCAGGCTTTGACGTACCACGTAAAACATGGTCTGCATTGAACCGGATAAAGACAAATCATGGGAGGTGTGCTGATTCTATGTTTAAATGGAGAAAGTCAGCTTCCCCAGAATGCGACTGCTACACCGGCAGACAAACTATCCGACACATAGTAGAAGCATGCCCATTAAGATCCTATTCCGGTCCCTTTGATGATTTCCTGGAAGCTACAGACAGTGCAGTCGAATACATCCGTAATTTAGATGTTTTTTTTGTGATACTTGTTATATGTATATTTGTTTGTACATTTTGGACTCTGTCAGACTATTATTATTGTTTGCACACGTACTTATTTCCTGCTCTTTACTTGTACATTGATTTTATCCGTGTTTTGTTGTGATGTTTAGCCATACGATATATATTTATTGCAGCGACTTGGAATGCTTGGAGGTCCTGTATGCCTGTCCAATGACGAATATTTCTCAGCCAGGATAGCTTCCTTCGGCCTATTCCTCTTTTACCCCCCTCGATTTTACCCTGGAGAATTAGACGTTGAAAGTGATAGTGTTCTCCTCGTAGTATGTGTTTCAAATAGGCTATTCTCCTCTTCTTGATGATTTCGAAGAGTTCACGTTCTTCTAGACCAGCCCTTCTGAGAATATCTTCATTCCTCACACGGTCGACCCAGGATACTCTTAGCATTCGTCGTAGGGTAATTTATAATTACACTGTATCGATTTAACAATAATAAGTATCTTAATTAATGACTTTAATTTTCAACTCCGCCACTGGATTTTTAGCATGGGATTAGACAATAAGCTCTGCTTGACGAATGTAATATAATAATTGGGTTGACTGATGTTCAGCACGTGCCCATAAGCGTCTCCAGCTGAGTAGTTTATTATAAAATAATGTTCATCTCATGTATATCTATTTATAACAGTTTAAGGGACCTAAAATTAATATTCGACATAATAGCGCAATGAATTGTTAAATTTGAAAAAAGTACCTTCTCTTTTTACTTATACCTATATTGTTCCTTCTTGTACTCTGATCAATTTTCCAATACTTCTCTAATTATATAATATTTAATTATACTAGAATACTTTGCTACATTTCCAGTGCAGTAAGCCAATTTTATTTGATATATATTAGATATTAAATATACGTTGTGAAAATATCTTCTTGAGAAAAATCTGAACCGGTTAGAAGCAATTTGCAATTTACAATGATTGAAAATGAAACAATGCACCCAAAGTAAAAATAATTTTTCCATTGATTGATGTGTGGTATTGTTCCTTGATTACAATTAATCTGTTACAAAAGACAACATCTGCAATTCATAGTTCTAGGTAATTGTTTCGTACGGATTTGAAATTTTTCAACGCGTTCTTTTGTTGTTGCTATTTTTTATTGTCGGTTGTGAAAAGTTAGCCTTTAGAACCAACAATGATTTTATTGAATGCATAGCCGCACAATTAGTTTATTGATTTCACAATGGACGCTATCTTTTGATATGATAAGTGTTTTCTAAGATTCTATAAATTAACAATAATTGTTAATGATGAGATTCATTGTATTCATAGGTGTGAATGTGTAATTAAAGGATAATTTTCTTTTGTAAAATCTAATAGTTAACAAAAACAATTTAATTTTAAATTAGTAAAATTAACATCCTAAGGATTATAATGCTAATGTGCTACACGAAGTAGATTGATGTTTATGTTCCATTTTCAATTACGACACCCAAAAAAATGCTGACTATTAATATAAAGGAAGATATTTCTTCCATTAGGAGATGCCGAGACCTTGTCTTTTGGTGGGGAAGCTTCTAGTCAGGTACTAGGGGGAATCCCCTCTGGCATTTTGACTGGGTCTAAGGAGCATCTCACTGTCTTGTCCCTGGCTGAAGTGTCGTGGTCAGGGAATTGCACCAAGAGGTATAACGATGCCTGATGTCACTACCCTATCCGCCATACCAGGCATCCACTACCGTCTGTAGGCATCCCAAGTAACATAGGAAGGAGAAAAAACCATTGACCACGGAAAATTAACCACTATTTGGTTGAATTTTACTTATACTTAACTTAATAAATTTCTTGTAGGGAATAAAGTGCGAGAAATCTAAAAATGATGTTGTTGACTAGTTAATAATAACCTAAAATGATGCCTTTGAAAAATAGCAACGTTGGAGTTAGCTGGAATTGTTAAAATCTAGTTACTGATAAGCTGTTGAGGGCATTAAGACTACAGGGACTTAAAGTAGGTCAAATGTTACTTTATTATAACCTCAAATTTGTCTCGGGGGTCGAAGGCATTGTTTGGTTTTCAAGTTAGGTTAAAATTTAGTTGTTAATAACTTTAAATGAGACCTTATTTGGAGGAGTTCAAATTTTGTTGAAAATTTAATTTATTTCGACCTCATAAGTCGCTATTATGCTTCAAAGGTAAAAGTAACTTAGTCTTTTGACTTGGAAGAAAGTCAGACATATCTACGGTATATTTCTTTGGGTGACTTCCGTTTAAAAAAGTTTTTGAAGGATTATTACATCATAGCACATTACCTTGTTCCCACTGGTGGGGAACGGAATATTCAATGAGTTTCTTTTTTATTACCGCCACAATCTTAAACGTGTCTTCTGTCGTAAACGTAAACCTGTCAAATCATAAGTGTCCATTATGTGGAAAAAAAGTCCTCTGTAATAACACTCACAATCCCAAAACAAAAAACTTTTAAAAATAATAAGCAAAGAAAACTAATTTAGTTTTCTAGTTAGTTAGTGTTCTAAGTTTAGGCCAGTTCGGTAATTGCATCGGCCAGCAAAAGGATAAAAATTTGACATGTCATGACTCTCAGTAAAGATTCTTCTCATTTTAGACACATGATTACTGCCAAAAGTTAATCGGATTGCTCGAAGATGTAATTACCGAACTTAGCATACAATGTTATTGTCAACTGTCACTGTCATTCGAAGAAAATAAAAGTTTTCTGTTTTACCGGCGATACTCCAACAATGTAGTCAAGACTTCGAGAAATGAGCTTCGACTTTAGCCCATTTTTTAACTTGCACTTCGAAGGAAAAATACCTTAGGCAAGAAATCTTGACCTTTGAGGTTATTAATTTAAAGAAATCTTAACCTCACATAAAGAAAGCGGACTTTAAGATTTTAAAATTCTGGAAAACCTAACTTCATAACGTCATTAGGGGCCATTTTCTTATCCAATTTGTTTTCAAAAAATATTTTTCTTGATATTATTGTTCTAAACTATTGAGAAAAATAAACAAACAGACGTTTATCAATAATAATACCTACCACAAGTTAAATTAACTAATTATTAGGAACTTTAAAAGTATACCAAGGAAGTTAGGTAAAAAAAAGTTAGGTTAGAACCTTGAAAATGACGATTTATTCTAAAATTAATTATTAAAAATACATAAAATTTTAATGGCGCATAATTTTTTAGGGCCAACCATATTTACATCTCACAGAAAAATTTTCTCCGCGGACATAATTATCTTGGGAATCCAGTAATTCACTTCTTACTAATAACTTATTTACATTTATTAGGAAGTGCATATATGTAGGTATTTCATCCATATTGGATTAATGTTCAAACGGGCATGCCAATTATTACACTTGTTTGTCTTCCTGGTTCATTATTGGGAAATTAATTTTCATATACATATTAAAAAGAAAAATACTTTACCTTATTCTTTCTCGTTCCTTCCCATGTTAAAATGTAGGTAGTACAAATTACGACTATTTTTAGTAAAATTCACCTCTATTTTACCATGTTATGACCTCAGGTTGGTTATTTTTGACTTCATAGCCCATATTTCATACAAGATATTATAACCTGTTAACCTGTTTTGAACTTCCAAATTACTTTAGTTTTATTTCCCACTTTGGGAATTTTAACGTCAATTCTTGGAAATGTCGACCAATTTCCAGTTGGTCAATAATAGTCCAGGTGGTTAATTTAACGTAATTTTACCTTCTAATGTTTGTTGGGATGTATTACTGACAGAGAATCTAGGGGGGGGGGGTCTTGGCTTAACCGCCCGGACCAAGAGGAGACAACCTCACCAAAATCTAAATCCTACGATTGCGGGACCAGGTCAAAGGGATGCGTGGCTAGATAGAAAACTATCTTCTACTGATCTCATCCATGAGGCACCAGGGGCAATCGATTGTATTCTCGTCTCCATTACTACATGTGAGACTCTGTAGAAATATTTTCGATAGAAGTAGAATACAACCTAACCCTTGCGGTGTATCACGCGTTTTTCAGAACGTGTCTCAGAATTTTTCTTAGAGTCTTTTCAGAACTCAGCCGGAGATAAGCTCCTCGACTGTGAAAGGCACGGTTTAGTTTTCCTAAACGTGAAAGGATGTACACCCTCGTTGGAGGTAGATGTACACTCCTCGAAGGATGAACAAAGGAAGATGGAAAATACCCCTCTATAATAGGAAGATCCCCATGTGATGAGTTATAGACTGTATGATGAGCTATAACGCAAGAAAGGGAGACCCAATATAACTTTAAGGTCGCGGTGATTAACTTCTACTCATTTTACATTATACAAAGTAGATTTTAAGAATTAATCCATACTTAAAAATCAGTTTTTGTTCCACAAATTCAAATGTACTAATTGTTGGTTTCAGTTTTATATTTTTTATTATTAATTTTCAGTAATAACATTATTATTGCGCATATTATATACTATGTGATCAAGCGTACTTCTGTATGAAATAGAATTAGTATTAAACAAAGAATTAATTTTGACAACATTTCAATACCACTCCATTACTTATATTTAATTTTCTCTATTGTAAAGCATAGACAAACGTGTTTAATTAACCAAATGCAATTGAATATTTTAATTAATTTCACTAAAAAGTGTGTATTCACGCTTTCGAATAATTTATGTACTAAAATAGTAATTAACATATCCCAGTGCAATAATTTATTTTATTCAGCTGAATAAAACACCTTTTAATTAAGCAGATAAATGACTTTCATTTTCCTACTCGTAATTTTCCAAATTGATTTCCTTTTTGGCGGATTACTTTCGGGAAATCTGCAAATTTTACTACTATTTTCATGTACATATTTTTTATATATTTATAAAAAAAATATTTTTATTTTTTTTCTTTAACCATCGAGCGGGCGCGTCTGTAATTTTGTACCGCAATTTTACTAATTTCGTTAAAACAAAATATCCATTGGACGTAGAGCGGTTATGATTTTGGTTCAGTGGCAATTCTGTCATAAACCTGGCAACTACAGAAGTTGTGGTCGGTTAATTACACCGGTGGTGTAATTTTATATTGTTAATTAATTTTTTCGATTGATTTTATAATAATAAGTTAAATATACCGGGTGCGTCTCAAAAGTGGCTCACCCCTCTAATTTTTTATTTTTTCACATAAAACAACGGGATTTGGTATGTTAGTACACGTCGTAAATTAGGATTGATTGATATATTGAATTGTTTTCGGTCACTTCCGGTTTCACCGGAAATGACTACAAATTTTGATTTTTAAATGGCACCCTCGGTATTTTTTTACTTTATTCGATAGAAAATGACACTCTGAATAGAATAATATCATATGCCAACTTTTAACATTTTTGCATATGGTTTATTTGAAATTGTAACATGCGGTTCATAACGACAATTTGACTCGAAATACCAAATGTGTGGTACCAAATTATCCGTAATTTTTTTTTCTAAATATGTTAACGAGCCACACTCGTTCCATTTGAAAACATTGAGATATGATTAAAATACGATTTTTGCATCTTTTAATCGTCTAGATAACACACGAAAAACAATAGAAAATTAAATCTTTTTATCTAAGGATTCTTGATTAAAAATTAGTGTTTTTAACACAACCATGGTACTCTAGATTGAAATTTAAAATACGATTTTTAAGCGTAAATGTCAAAAGTTGACATATGATATGCCATTCTAATCAGAGTCATTTATTACGTTGTAGTTATTTCCGGTGAAAAAGGAAGTGATCGAAACGAATTGAGTACGTCAATCAATTCTTAATTTATGTTATAATATGCTAACATACCAAATCTCGTTTTGTTATCAGAAAAAAATAAAAAAGTTATAGAGGTGAACCATTTTTGAGAAACATCCGGTATATTATGATCTTGGCCCTGGAAAATAATACCTTTTCTATAAATAAATAAAATCAGAGAAAAAATGCAATCGTAGTTTACTATAAAATGCTTCGATCAACCACAAAATTACATTCACAACAAAATCGTAAATCGCAGCAAAATCGCAAATCGCAACTATAGTAATATTGGTTGCCTAAACTGAAACTCGCAAATAGAAGACATTGCAGTCGCAGATTCCTATGAGAGCCAATCGCAGGTCGCGATTGGGATTTTAAAACAGCTGCGATGGAATCGCAGTTTGCGATTTGTTGCTCATCTCTAGTAGTAACATAAAAGCTGACACACTGATTACAGTTGAGGATTTGGCAGTTTTGGTGTTACAACAGCAAAATAAAACACTAATTCACCACAATACACCAAAACACTTTATTTTTGCACTGGACGCGCGTTTCGCTAATCATGTTAGCATCATCAGCAGATGATTAAATCTAATATTCTATACTAATATATAAAATCCTTAAGTGACTGACTCACTGATTAGTCACCATACTGCTCAAACCACTCAACGTAAGAAGCTAAATTTTGGCATACATATTGATTCTAGGGTGTAGAGGTTCGATAAGAAGGGATTTTTCTAAATTCCAGTTTCAAGCGGGTGAAACCACTCCTCAAATATTACAATATTTTTAATTTAAAAAACGGTCAAGTTTCCGAAAAAACGCTCAAATACGTATATTTTATTTTGTTTTTTACATATTTTAAGATTTTTTAAAAATGTATACAGGGTTTTTCGAAAAATCTGGTAATTGATTAATGACGATCCTGCTTAAAGCGCTGAACGTAAAAAGCTGATTGTTGGAAAACGGATTGACTTTAGGATGTAGAGGTTCGATAAGAAGGGATTTTTCGAAACTCGAATTCTAAGGGGGTGAAACTACCCCTCAAATATTAGAATATTTTTTATTTAAAAACCGGTGAGTTTTTCTGAAAAATCCTAAACACGTATATTTTACTTTGTTGTTTTACATATTTTAAGATTTTTTAAAAATTTATACAGGGTGTTTTATAAAATATGACCACTGAGTAATCACGATTCTGCTTAAAGTACTTGACGTTTAAAGCTGATTTTTGGCAAACGGATTGACTGTGGGGTGTAGAGGTTCTATAAGGAGGGGTTTCTCGAATCTCAAATTCCAAGAGGGTGAAAACGCCCCTCAAATATTACAATATTTGTTATTTAAAAACCGTTAGTATTTCGGGAAAACGCTTGGATATGCATAATTTATTTTGTTTTTTTATATATTTTGAAATTTTTTAAAAAATCATAAGGGTGTTCCAAAAAGTTGGGTAATTGGTTAACCACGATTCTGCTTAAACTGCTTGACGTAAAAAGCTTATTTTTGGCAAACGGATTTTTCGAAAGTCAAATTCCAACGAGATGAAACTACCCCTCAAATTATACCCAGTTATATAATAATATCGGCATATTGTTTTTTCTCATGCTGACATAAACGTGAGAAAATTTCATCCAATGTGTATGTTAATGGAAATTCTTGCTTTGCTTTATCATCAGCATTACAAATGATTAATTCGACGCGAACGAAGTCGCAGGTACACGCTAGTAGTTTTATATTTTATTAGTAGTATTGATTTTCAATAGTGCGCAAAATATTTTGCTCACTCTATTATGGTAACATTGGTATATGAAAAATAACGTCATCTATAATTTTTTACCGTTTTTAGACTTTTTTGTTATATAAATTATATTTTGCTTCATAAAAATAGCATCATTGGACATAACAGTAAAAGAGAGGATTCCGTAATCACACCGAATTTTTCGAAAACATCTTAAAACTATAATACATTTTATTTTCATCCTTAAAACCCTATACAGCACTCAAGACATCTTATATTACCCATAAGTTTTCCCTGAAATAACCCGTCGTAAAATTATTTATAACATCTTCTGGAAGTAAAATTTACTACTAAATTGAGGTTATATAAAAGTTTTATTTTGCGACCAGTAAAATGAAGCTTTATACTTTTTTCCAACGGTGGATATTGAAAGATTTTGCTGCGTTATTACAGAAGTAAAATTTTAAATCTGTTTGAAACGATTTTAGTGGCAATCGGGAACTAGGTTAGCTCTAGCCTTTGTAGAACTTCTTTTTTATAGATATATAAACTTTTATTATTTAAACAATAATATGCCTGAGGTGTTCTAGAAATAATTAAATTATTTATGGTCTATAATTTTTTTTCTATTCTATTAATAAAAATTGGCGCCGGAAGGCACGTATAGCCGCCCATACTAAAATATGTTAATAAAAAGTTGGTAGGCAGTTCTTTTAGTTTCAAAGTAAAGGAATTTTTCCAATTTTTTTTTCTCAAAAATTGCGACTTTGACTGATTTTAACATTACAAATTTTGTTGCAAATATTATTCCTAATCTTAAATTGAAAACCGCGTTTCGCTAGCTACTGTAATTTTGGAGTTACGATTTTTTAAAATTTTTAACCCTTAGAAGCTTAAAAATACTGAGAGCAAGAACCAGTTTAATAAAAGCGCGGCAGTTAAAACAAAGCCGGTAAGTAGAGAAATAAGCCCCATTTTGCTTTTAGCCTTAGCTAAAAATTCACTTTGGTTGATATTAACATGGATTGAGTCTTCTACTTTTACTTCAATGTTAGTGGTAGAACGTGATCTGCGTAAGTGTTCTTTATCTTTTCTGTTGCCTTGGTCGTATCCATCAAAAATAACAATGGCTGGACCATAATGAATAATTATGTAATCTGCGTATTGCTCGCAAATCTGTCTGAAGGTCGCCAGACAACTCTACGAAGCAGGTGGCTTCCATAAATGATATAGGATACTTTATCTGAATCGGTGTTGATTGATGATCCATTTGAATCTGGAACCAAAACAGTCACCATTGAAGATTTGCTTCCCTTCCTTATCACGCCAGATTCATCAAAGAGGGATGGAAGATAAGCACATAATTCAAATTAAAATATTTTTTTAAATCTCTCATCACTTCTTACTGTGCACACCATCCGATGTAAGAGGGAGGGTTCACACATACGGTGTTGTTGTGAATTGTCATAGATCTAGTTACAGAGGCCAAAGACTTAACAGCTAACTTTCGTTTCAAGCGTATCTCATTAAATGTTTTTTTTGTCAATCTCCTTTAAGGCTAGTGTTCCAACTTCAAACGCTTTGTACAGAACTGCGATAATGATATGCCATTGGAACCATTCATTTTAGCGAGATTATGTATAGGACCATTTTTTATCGCAATTTGATGTAGATTATTTTGGTATATAACACTTTGCGCTAAACTGCATAGTTGCCAAAATATTTAAGAAAAACTGATAAAAAGTACTTATTTACCAACTTCTCACCCCCTACCCCTCAAACCCGACGCTTAAAATGGTGTAACTTTTTACCAAACAATATGTGGGCTGTATAGAACAGCTTGGAGCTAGAGGGAAACTTTTACTTTGGATGTTGAGATTTGGGTCTAACTGCACCGTCAACAGATACGTCTACAAAAACCGTTGACGTTCTGTTAAAATGACATTATATATCAAGTTAAACTTCAAAATTAACAATTGCTACCTGATAACTTAATTAATAAGGTAAAACCAAAAAGCCTCAAACTTTCTGTATGATTCTTTTTAATTTTTACGTATGTTATAGTGGAATAATTACGTTTTGGAGGGACGGTATTATATAGGGTGATTTATGTTATGTTCTTTAAAATCAAAAAAGCGATTGCCATACATTACGAACATCTACAGATGCATGAGCAATACTTTTATTTTTATTAGATTGTATTAAAAAGTCTCTTTTATTTTTCTTTTAGAGGCTATCGCTTTATTCATTATAATTTTGGCGTTGTTAAAATCTATTCCGTGCCCTGTGTGCCATGAATGATGACAAATCTTAGATTTGTGAAAATCGCCCTTTCTTGAATAATCTTTATGTTCTTTAATTCCAACATTTATTATTCATAATTACCACCAAATACGCTAACTATTTTATTTACATAACTGGGCGCGTAGCGGCACGGAGTACCGCAACTTCTGTAGTTGCCAGGTTTCCGCCAGAATTGCTACTGAACCAAAATCGCTGGATACGCTACTTCTACGACCCAGGGTGTCATATATCCGTAAAGAGGCCTACCGACCTGTGTCCGATGAATATTTTGTTTTAATGAAATTAGTAAAATTGCAGTAGGTACAAAATTCTGGGCGCGCCCGTTTGAGGGTTAAGTAAAAAATGTGGAGATTTCAGTGTTGTCACAATTACTTTATAAAATAATATTTTAATATAGCTAAATAAATTATATAGTAAGGGGAGGGGAATTCGAAGCACAAACAGCGAAACCTGTTTTGAGTCAGTATATACAGACTAAAAATGGGTCAATGTGCAACTATCCACACAAAACCCCTTTGCAGCATAAAGCCCAACATTAAGTAAACCGCACAAAGGCCTGTGTAGACCCTTTACTGAACGGATTACAACTATAAAGCTTCATTATCGTCGGCACAATACGTCCAAAGTATTCCTACTCCATAAGCCTTATTGTTAATTTCCAATAATTCATAATAAACCAGTCAAGGATACGGGTGCTTTCCGCCTTGTCTCTTTTCTTTTTTTCTGCCTTTTTACTTTATTTTACACGGTTCTTCATTCTGTTCGTTTATTAGTTTTATTACAAACACGCGCTTTTCTATACACGGAATCTAAAACACACAAAACACGGCCAATTTCCGATAGACCTATAACAATGACCCTTTAACAAACACGCTCTAGGATAATTACGTTTTGGAGGGACGATATTATATAGGGTGATTCAAATACACACGTCTAAACTGTGTCTGATTTTATTTTGGGAATATATAATAGTAATATATTTTCACATTTTTAACCGAGAGCCAGAAGTTTATTCTGTTTCATTTTATTTATTATAAAACATATTTCAGTTACGTAATCGAAGGAGCGATTTTTAAATTCATAGTTGCCAACCATGGACATATTCGGCGCTGGGCTGACTAACTGGAATTTAAATTTCCCGCTGAAGATTCAGGTGGTAGCTCTTCTGTAAAAATGCCAAGTTGTCACCTTTATTTATTTCCTGAGATTGTCATTCGTTTTGACACTTTAGTCACACTTTAGTTTTGTATTATCAGTTTGTGGTTTAAATAAATTGTGTTATGATACATTAAACTTAAAAATGTTACTAGCAGACCGTCCAGTCAAACATTGTTCTTTTTAGAAACTCTTTCAGTACGAACTGTACAAGACAGCTTAATAGGTGCTGCAAAAATCTGATCCCAACCATATTAGAATATTTAGAACGGGAAAGCGATATTAATGTCCCTTTATTTTCCTTAAGCGCTGTTAAGGTGGTGAGTTTTGTTGATGCAAATAATTACTGATTCATATACATATTTATGATTACTTTATTTTTGTTTCTTCTTCTTCTTCTTCTAGTGCGAATCCATTAATAACCATGTTTGCGATAACATTTTCCATCGCTTCTCTATTCCTGGCGGTGTTTATTAACAACTGTACATCGTGTAGGCCTGTCCACTGTCCAACATTCCTCAGCCAAAACATTTTCGTCCTTCCGATACCCCTCCGGCCTTCGGTCTTGCCTTCGATTAACAGATGCAAGAATTGATATTTGGGGTTTCGCATTATGCATGTGCCCCAGGTATGCGGTTTTTATCAATTCAAACAATTCGCGCTGTTTGTTGACACGTCTCAGAACTTCCTCATTTGTTAACCTAGCCGTCCAAGGTATCTTCAGAATTCTGCGATATAGCCACATCTCTAAAGCCTCTAGTTTGTTAATGGCAGCTGCTTTCAATGTCCCATACCATAAAGGAGCACCGACCACACGTAACACTTTATGAATCTTAATCTGAGGTTAAGGTCAAAATCAGAACAGACAAGTACTTTTCGGAACCTCAAGAATGCCTGCCGAGCTTGTTCGATGCGACATTTAATTTCCTTGTCTGATGTCCAATCTTCGGAGAGCCAGATGCCCAACCAAATTGCTGCAGATTGACATAAAATATGTAAAGAATAGAATTAGAGGAACAAGCTCGATGCAAATTCCAGGATAATGATGTTATCTGCTATCTAAAAAAGAAGAATTTTAAATTTTAAGTATGCAGAATACGATCTGATATAAAGAAAGAAAAAAGCGGTGGTAAGAGACGAACAGCAGTGTACCGAACAACATCAATCATTACAGCATGGCTCTGTTCTAATGGTTGTTATAGCTTTGTAGTGAGACATAAACACGATACACAGGACGATTATATAAAGAAAGTGAACTGAAAGAAGATAGAATATTCAGAGAGAATTGGTAAAATAAGTTGCGGTTGGGATGGTAATTTGTCGTTGTTCTCAGTTTCATAGGTAACATTAATGCATGGAAAACGATTAATTAGTTTTGAAGGAAAGTGTTTTCCACTATACGCAGGAGTCTACCAAATGAGTATTATCATCGTCTTGAACATAAGATGGCTAGTTTACATTTCTTAGTTCATAGACTTCCATTCGTTTTCTTCCATTAGTTTTCCACATCTACAATATATTGGGCAAACTCAATTATGACCTATGCAGGCGAAATCTGGACACTTAAAACGAACATTATAAGGAAACTGCAGATCGCACAACGCTCAATGGAACGAAATATGCTGGGAATAACCAAGAAACACCGTAAAATAGAGTGGTTACGACAAAAAACCCAGGTAATAGATGTTATCCACAGAATCAAATCCCTCAAGTGGCAATGAGCAGGACACCTGGCAAGAAGGACGGACAACAGATGGACCACAAAAATTACAGCATGATACCCACGGAGAATTAAGAGACCTCGAAGAAGACCAAACCTGAAATGGGATCACGATATTAGGAAATTAGTAGGAATAACTTGGGCCCGCATGACCAACAATAGGCCACTACGGGCCCATCTAGAAAGAGAGTATCTGTAATAATAAGTATGTGAGGGAGGCTACACAATAATTGGTAATGGTTGAATAAGCTGAAGGTAATGATAATACTCTCGACGGAAATTGAAAAATAAATTAAACTGAAAAAAACTAAAAAATAATAAATTAAACTTTACTTCGAGCTGGTATCACTTTCTGATTATTAAAGGTTGTCCATCCTGTACGGACTGATAGCCGTTCTCTCTCTGTTTATTTTCGAATTACACACAAAACCGACACTTCTTCGTAACGAACAAAAGCGAATAAACCATTAGACAGTCGATAAATCATTATGGGACGACGGCGAATCGAATCTCGCTTCGAAAGTCTTTTGAATATTTAACGGGGCGCGCGAGTGTGTGACGGACATCTACTTTCCGGATTTTTACGTCGTTAATGATCGCACCGCGACCGGTGCAAGTGACAACACTGTCAAAAAGATAGGCTATATACGTATGCGTATAGAAAAGGAATTCACCCAAAAATATTGAAAAATAATAATAAAGAGTAACATGAAAACTCTTCAATTTGGTTCTTAATTTCTCGTTGTTAATATTGAAAAAATTAATTTTTGTGAATTTAATTACAATATTGATGGTTATTTCTTGCCACAGATTATTGTAGTAAAGTTACCATCCGTTCTTTAGTTTTACAACTCGTTTGTAAAATCGCTGTATGGCTAATTTGTGGCATGTATGTAAATGTGTTATAATATATCTTTATATTCACCAATATCCTTTGTAAATTTATGTAAAAAATGTAAATAGTAAATTTACTTATTTATTGTAAATATATCTTTTAAAATAGCCAACTTCTTGAACTATTATTATAGAGTAACAACAAATTTAAACATTTTATTAGTGAAATTACAGTTACTTTTGTAAATTCACAAAGCGAATTTACGATAATTACTTTTGTAAATTTATAATTTTTTTTGTTTATATACCGGGTGTGTCTCAAAAGTGGCTCACCCTTATAACTTTTTTAGTTTTTCAGGTAAAACTACGAGATTTGTTATGTTAGAATATGACATAAATTGGGATTGATTGACATATTCAATTGTTTTCTGTCACTTCCGATTTCACTCGAAATGACTACAACTTTTGATTTTTAAATGGCACCCTCGTTCCATTTGAAAAAAATGAGATATTATTAAAAATACAATTTGGGCATCTTTTAACCGGCCAGGACAAGACACTAAAAACATTAGACGATCAAATCTATTTTTCCAAGGCTCCTTGATTAAAAATTAGTGATGTTAACACAGTCATAACACTCTAGATTGAAATTTAAAATACAATTTGTTTTTGAGCGAATATGTCAAAAGTTGACATATGATATGTCATTCGATTTAGATTGTCATTTTCAATCGAATAAAGTAAAAAAAAATACCTAGGGTGCCATTTATAAATCAAAAGTTGTGGTCATTTCCGGTGAAATAGGAAGTAACCGAAAACAATTGAATACGTCAATAAATCCCAATTTATGTCATATACTAACGTACCAAATCTCGTTTTTTTTATCTGAAACAATAAAAAAGTTATAGGGGTGAGCCACTTTTGAGACGCACCCGGTATATAATATTTATTATACAGGTTAACAAAAAGTCACAAAACAGAACTTATATTGCCAACCCTTCTTGTCTAGAAGAACCTTAGGTACTGGAAAGGGTCTAAAAAATGAAAAAATACTTAAGATATATTGATAGAGAAAGGTAAAGAGATCATGGAACAATTGTGTTTACATAAAAAATCGCTAAAATTAGACAATTGTGTCGGGCATCTTTAATTAATTCAACATGGCGGAAAAAGCAAGCCTTCTACTAGGTGTAACTTTTTTTTACAGAGTACTATTGATGGGTACTATCATCTGTGAAAAAATTAGCTTGATTGCAAAAAGTTCTCCTAAAGGCCATTATTTCACCTCACTGCCCTGGCCTAAAAGGATTTCTTCAGTGTGCTTCAAACAATTGCAGAATCCAGAAGTTAGTTTTATTTTAATCGCTTATCAAATTGGCTAATTTAGATGGTGGAACAAATCTAAGACATATCAATATACAAGATTAGAAAATTACATGTTAAATTTTAAATTTTTTAGGCAACAGTTTTAAAATATAACTATATAACTTATTTTTTATTAAGATTTAGGAAACGTCAAAAATGTCAATCTTTAAGTATTCTGTGGTTTGTATATTTCGAAACTATATTGAAGAAAACAAACAATTGTATGAATTGGTTTAATTTCACAAGTTGAGGCATTGATGTATTATTTCATTTATACATAGTAGACAGATGGGAATAAAAAATAATGAAGACGATAAACAAATTAGAAAAGGAAAGAATAAAACGTAATTTATAAAGGTACCGCTTTGATCTTGATTAATTGTTATTTGATGTAAATAAGTATCAACACTTATTCAAAGGAACTTGTTTGTGGGAACATATATCATAGCATATTGTCTTGAGAATTTATCTAAAAACAATATTTAAGAAATATTAGTTTTATTTATTTTCTGCTGGAATTTGTTCTGATATATTGGATTTCAAAGCACTCTTAATGGTTGTAAATAAAATATGTACATAATTAAATCATATTTACCATTCATTTCGACAGTGGTTTTGGGTATCGCTTATCGAAATCATATTCTTCCTAAACAGAAATGGTTTTATATAAAAATATATTGCTATGATATATAACATATAAATGTAAGGGGGGGAATTCGTGTTTTATTTTGCTGTTGCAACACCAAAGGTTCCAATCCCCAACTGGAATGAGCATTTGCGTTAGATACATATTTATTCCTATTATTCAAATATGGATCGTACATCAAATTGAACTAAAGGACAGCCTTGATACATCGAGAATAATAAATAACAATACGGTAAACGAAATGTGGAAAATGTTTCGAGAACGCATCACTAAAATAATGGAAAGGAACACAGCAAGCAACCAACGCCAAACCAAAAAAACAACGGTCGATGACTGAAGAGATCTTAAAACTCGTGGAAGATAGACGAAAATGCAAAAACAACACAGAGGAATATAAAAGGAAACAAACAAAGAACGAAATCAGGGCTACCAAAGAAAAATGGATGGCTGATAGAGGCAAGGTAATGGTAGAACTGAAAAAGAGTCATGATACCTTTAACATGTACAAAAAGGACAGAGAGGTGGCTCGTTTGTTTGACAAAAAAGCCTCTACTATCTTAGTAGACAAGACAGGCAAAACCATTAGAGGTGAAGAAGAAGCTCTTAATGCATAAAGTCAATACATAGATGATCTATTCAAAGACCACACACCGACTACGATGGCTGTTATAGATGACAATGAAGGCCTTGAAATCTTAAAATCTGGAGTCCTATTTAATATAAAATCTGCAAAAATGCAACAGAACCTGATTATATTCCAGTAGAACTCATTCATATTTTTAACGAGAAAAACATTGATATCTTGGTTAAACTTTTCAATGATATTTACAACACGGGAGAAAAACCAGAAGAACGGCTAAAATCTGTATTTGTAACAATCCTCAAGAGGCAATTCCCATTTGTAACAAGCCAGGAGGTGCAACGAGCACAGAAAAAAAATACTAAAAGTGTTCTTTAATATATAATACACGCTCGAATAAGAAACAAATGCAAAAATGATTGAGACCATAAGTACGCAGTTTTGTTTAAGAAATGCCCTTGGTACCAGGGAAATGATGTTTGCTCTGATTGTTGCAAATTATATTGCGATAGTCTTTAAAGAGGCTTTATATGAAAAAGAATTCGGGACCAAAATCAACGGTGAACTGATTAACACCATTTGCTACCAGACGATACGGCTATTTTTTGCGATGATCTGCGGGGTCTTCAAAATCTCATAGATGATCTAAATGCAATGGGACAGAAAATGGATTTGAATATAAATGTTTCTAAGACAAAGTTCATGGTCTTTAGCCGTCAGCCATACCTCAACGCGTCACTACAAATCATTAAGAGAGTACCCAATTTTAAATACCTTGGATCGTACATCACCGACCATCTTCACCCGGATAGGGAAATTAGATGCAGAATTGAATGGGTCCGTACAATATTATTATTTAGATTCTTCAGGTTCCCAAAATAACTTGTCTGTTCTGATTTTGACCTTAACCTCAGATTATGATTCGTAAAGTGTTGCGTGTGGTCGGTACTCCTTTATGGAATGGAAGGTTGGACATTGAAAGCAGCTGCAATTAATAAACTAGAGGCTTTCGAGATGTGGCTATATCGCAGAATTCTGAAGATACCTTGGACGGCTAGGTTAACAAATGAGGAAGTTCTGAGAAGTGTCAACAAACAGCGCGAATTATTTGAATTGATGAAGAAGAAAAAAACTGCATACCTAGGGTACATAATGCGAAACCCCAAATATCACTTCTTGCATCTGTTAATCGAAGGCCGGAGGGGTATCGGAAGGATGAAAATGTCTTGGTTGAGGAATGCTAGACAGTGGACAGGCCTACACGATGTACAGTCGTTAATAAACACCGCCATAAATAGAGAAGCAATGGAAAATGTTATCGCAAACATCCATTAATGGATTCGCACTAGAAGAAGAAGAAGTACAATATTCCAGAAGATGAGATCACTGTTTTCTAAATGTAATTATTGTAATTGTGTAATTGTTGATAGTCTGAACTTAAAGCTGAGACAACGAATGATTAAATGTTTCATTTGGTCTATGACACAATCAACCGTCTGGAAGCATTTGAAATGTGGTTACATAGACGAATGCTAAGGATATTATGGGTGGCTATGCAAACAAATGAAGCAGTCTTAAAGAGGGCAGATGCAGTTCGTGAACTTTTGACAACAGTTAAATGCCGAAAGCTGTCATACTTCGGCCATGTTAGAAGAAATCGTTAACGGATTCTACAACTTATAATGAAGGGCAAAATAGAGGGTCACAGGGGCGTAGAAAGAAAACAAATCTCCTGCTTAGAGCGCCTGAAAAAAGTGATCACCTCGCCATCGTGATTGCCAACGTCGTCAGGGGGGATTGACAAGGCACAGTAAAAAGAACTTAACATTTTTAGTCAAAATATTGCTAATTTGGACTTCACGTAGTTTGTCTCTGGGGTACAGAATATGATTTTATGACCCGCACTTTCTGCAGTGGCCGTTTGACAAAACACCATACGCTACAGGGATAAGAAGAAAAATAGTAAGAAAGTTTCCCATCGATACATTAGCATTTCGTTTGACTGAGACGACAATTCCCGAGCCGAACAAAGCACGTCCGCCCGTTATAAAAGGTGGAAATATTTACAGTTGCGTATACGTTCGCCCAAAAGAAAAAAACGAGAAAAAAATGTATTTCGAGTCGCGTTGCGGCGACATGCCATTCGTATGGAAATGTGCGTGCCGTTCCTATAAAATATAAGGCCCCCGCCACAATAGAATTCAACGAAAAGGTTTGCTTTGGGGTTTTTGGAAATAACGTGTTGGGGAATGGGGGCCGAGAAAACAGGGATAGAAAGAGTCTGTGTATGCTAACGGGCCCGGACGTCCGCCCTTTTCGTCTTATTTTATTTGCCGGAATAAATAAGGCATTAGTTTTACGACTCATTTGTTCGGTCGGAGGATCCGCATAGTCCGAAGAGTGATCGGTTTTGTTTTTGTTTTATTTCTGCATTGTCGAAGGTTCGAGAATTTGCTGAATAGAAGTGATTTATTGAAGTCAAATTGAAAAAAAAATGTTACGTATTAAAAACTCGAACAGTTTCAAAGAACAATGAAAATATAAGGAATATTTTATATGTTCTTCCCAATAGTATGATATTATTCTGACTAAACTAGAAATTAGAAACTTAGTTTTATTTTTTAATGTTTAATGATGGAGTTATTCTAAATTATTTTTTCCATGAAACTGTAATAAAATTCTAATGAAATTTTTGTTTGTGGTAATAAGCAATGCTTCATGAATAAATATTTTTATTGTGCATTTTCATAATAATAATTGTCTTTCATCTTCATAAAATATTTTGCTTGTTCTAAAATGGTTAATCCCGTTTATACTTTTCCAAATCGTTTTTGAGAAAATTAAGAAAACATGAAAATATGGTTGAATTTCTCAAAATCAAAACGCGTTTCTATGGTAGTATAATTTCGTTTTCATTCTTTGACAGATAGTTATTGATAGAATTTTAATTAACGTCATATTTTTTGCTGTTTTAAATATTAAAAGTACAACATTTATTTATTTCAAGCTGTAAAAGGGTGATAATAGTAATCGGAAAATGTGATATCTCAACAGCAGTAAAAAATATTACTTTAATCAAAATTAATAATAACCATCTATCAAAAAATAAAATGGAAATTATATTACCGTAGAAACGCGTCTTAATTTTTAGATTTTTTTTTAAACGGTATTGAAATTTGGAAAACTTAATCGGCAAAATAAAAACACTAAATCACCACAATACACCAAAACACTGATTGTTTGAAACACTGATTGTTGAAACTGAAGTTTATAATCATCTGCTGATGATGCTAACATGGTTAACGAAACGCGCGTCCAGTGTAAAAGTAAAAGTGTTTTGGTGTATTGTGGTGATTTAGTGTTTTTATTTTGCTGTGTAACACCAAAGGTTCCAACCCTCAACTGTAAACTTAATCGGATTAACTATTTTAAAACAAGCAATTTTTTTTTATGAAGAATCCATATTCTGATTTATGTTAAATAATAACGTACCAAATCTCGTTTTTTATCTGTAAAAATAAAAAAGTTATAGGGGGTGAGCCTCGTATTACTTTTGAGAAGCACCCGATATATGTAGGTAAATAAAAAAAAAACATGCTGAGGCTTCTTTGACCTCTTTAAATCAGCTTCAAAAGTTAGAATCTTTTGAATGCTCAATGTGGATATATTAGTTTTGGAATAAAAACAAAAATGTAACTACCTACCTAAAAGTTATTTTGAAAGTTTTAATCCTCAATTAATTACAATATTATACCAACCGCTTGACACCTATTACTATAAAACTATATACCTTATTGTTTTTTCTGTGTAACAACTTTACCATAATTCAAAGTAAATGGTTTAGTTTTACCTTATTATCGAGTCACAAAAGCGATTAAAATGTCGGGCGCGAAAAAAACAACAAAAATAATTAACGGACATGCTTAAATAACACCTTCGAGCACCACTTAACTTCCAGAAAACCAACAGTATTAACTTAATAGCATCCTTTTTTGTTCGGGCGAAAGAAGAAATCTTAATCGCACCGTAATTTTCCGTTCAGTCCGACGATTGTGCCATTGCCAACTGAAATAATTACGCGCGACTCGCCATTGTCCACCAATCTAAATCTGTGCCTGTGTTTCCTAAAAATATAATCAGGGAGCTGGTCGGTAATTACGGGGTACGGGCGTAATTACGACCTACCGAAATAACGAGCCGACAACGTGCGATGATGGTTAAACGATCGAAGAAAAGAAACAGAAGTGGTGAGGAATTTTTTAATCTCGTTTCCATTCAAAGGATGACTGTGAAAAACATCGGACAATAGTCTAATTGAGAGGAGGATTTGCTCCCGGTGTTTAAAGATCGATCGGGGTGATAGGCAGGTGACTGTTTTGGAGTTGCATCTGTGGTAATCATTATGTTTAAAGTTCCTAGGAAGAGGTTTGGTGCCAATGATATTTTTGATAGGCGCTGAGGTGTATCAGTACAGGAAAAAGACACCATGAGTACTGATGAAAATAATTGTACATTTAACAGTATTTCAAGAATCGTAATATGAGATTTAAAAACGGTCTCGAAATATATATTTTCCAATTTTGACACTTAAAGTGACTCTTTATACAGGATGAGTTATAAATAAGTGCAAATATTTTCAGATTTACCAAGATATTTTTTTTTATTTTGTTAGTAAATGCGTACGAAGAAAATGGGACTATATTTATTACATTTGAGTGTGTACATATAAGACAGGCGCGGTAACACTATAATAATACATATGGACATACTTATAACAACGAAATGCATGAGCAGTAATAGTTACTACTCTGTTTTTTTTTCAGGTGAGATTTCGACAGACGATGACAGAAGAAAAGCAGATGACGTCCCATACTAATCTATTTATTTTACTAAAAAAGTTTCTAATATTTTTTAAGTTAACTATGGATGGATTTAAATATAAATCCGTCATGCGTCGTCTCTTGTTGTTTTGAACCAGTTTTATTGGTTTATTTCAAAAATGATAGATCATATTGCAATTTTATTAGTTTGACGGAACGATGAACGACAAATGGACACCGATGCGTATGAACTCGCCTTTAGATTTTTGAGGCTTGTCAAAGTCTTGCCAAATTATTAGCGATGGGAACTATCGAATGAATTAAACTATCGAATGGTTAATGAATGAATGATTTTAACTATCGAATTATGAATAAGTATACAAATGAATGAATAAAATCATTCATTCATTTGTATACTAAAGCATATGTGACAACCTCGCTGTGCGACTAAATGATTATCGTTGAGCCACGACTATCGAATGCTTTTGACAAATGAAATTTAGTATTCGTTTGATTTTTGTATGCGTCAGTGCATTATTAGTTCTTCCAAATTTTTATAACTTCGCCGTATAAATACTGTGCTATTTTTGCATTTATTAAAATAGTAGTTATTTTTTAATTTTATTTATTGACGATTGTGTGCATGTGCAGGTGGTCAAAATTTTTCCGAAAATTTGTGTGGTTTTCCGTAGTCCCATCTTTCAATTATTTAATTTTATATGCTATATGGTCTATTTTTTAATGGGAAAGTTTGAGAAGTAGCAATTTTTAAGAGAGATGAGATGAACTTACAATTAATTTTAAAAATACATATTTGTATTTTAGATGTTTTAATAATATGAATCAGTTGAACTTAATAATCATATTTAAGTAATGTGGTTAAGTAAATGGTTATCGAACTCAAACTATGGGGTGAGAAAATCAAAATGAAAGTTTTACACGTGCCAATTAAAAAAAAAGTTAACGATGTTTTTATCTTGTTTATGCTAATTCTCTTACATGTAGTTTTTTGCGAAGAAATATTTCATTTATTTTTTAAAGTAAATGCCAGTAAAAGTAAATATAATTTTTAAATAGTAATATAAAGCACCTAATATAAATAATTTTGATTTCTAATTTTTTATTTATATTTTTCTTCCATTACACTGCATGCTTAGAAAATTAATAAATGTTTATATTTCATGATTTTAAAATTTGTTGTTAATATAACAAATTAGTTCTGTAATTATTATTATTTAATAAACCAACGTTGCCACACACAAAAAATTCAGAGACTATATTATTTTTAAATAGGATCTAATATAAATAATTTTGACATCTAATTTGTTGTTTATATTTTGCTACTACTTAAAAAAAATATTTATATTAAATGATTTTAAATTTCACAAAAAATTCAGAGACTATATTATTTTTAAATAGGATCTAATATAAATAATTTTGACATCTAATTTGTTGTTTATATTTTGCTACTACTTAAAAAAAATATTTATATTAAATGATTTTAAATTTTATTGTTAATAGGTATAACAAATTATTACTGTTATTATTATTTATTAAACCAGTCTTTGCTTAAAAACATTAAAACTTATTTTCCTACATCCAAAATAACAAGTATTATTGCAGTGTAACAATAGAATATTAATAAAAAAAATGCAGAATATATAGACATACTATCCCTAACTAACTAAAGCCAAACAATAATATTCTTTGCTAATATCAACTAATACCAAAATATGGCAACAGCGCCCTTCATAATGTATTTTTTGTGTAAATACTAGCACCTCAATAAAAAAAATAATGTGTCCTTATCTATATCTGACTCCGCAAAAAATTAAAGATGCCGGCTTCTTTCATAGCATTGCCACCGACCGCTGTCGGGTTTCTCGGAAAGAAACCTACGTCGCCGGGCGACAACTAAAATTCAGTTAATATTTTATTATAATCGATCCTGACGAATAAATGAATTTCATAAATGAATGAATTTTATAAATGAATGGTTTTTGCTGCCGAATTACAAGAATACAATATTTCAAGGCAGATGACGGATTTATTCGATATTTTTTATTCGAATAGTTTTCAACGAATGTTTTCTTACTAACTATAGAATTATTCGAATGAATTGCAACTATCGAATGTTTCGATAGTATTCATTCGATAGTTCCCACTACTACAAATTATAGGTTAAAATTGATTTTAACCAAAACCAAACACCGTATAAACTCATAAGAAACTTGAACTAATATCAAGAGCCCGAGAGCATTACCACAAAAAGCGTACACATACACGTACAAAAGAACGAAAGGAAAGACTAACAGGAAAAAGCTCGTATTAGTCACTTTTGGTCTCCGCAAATACCGTCTTTGTACGCTTCAGTTCATTACAAATGGATCTTTTATTCGGCCAACGGTCAATCTGGCCCGAAAAGCCAGCGATCGACTCCAAGAAAATGGATTTGGCCTTTTTGTGAACGCACTGGGGGATTTACTCCCGATTTCCTACCGAGAAAAATCTGCATCTGTCGCCTGGTCGAAAGAGGGCAACGGAAGAAAGGCTGCGGAAAATAGCTGGAAAATATTGGATTTGAATTTCGGACGGGACATGATCCAAAGTCGGAATTAGAATTCTTATCTTTACAAATGTAGTATAGTAAATTAAAATTAGGCTCAATAATTATAAACTGAATAATTTAAGAAATGTCTCAAATTATACAGGGTGTCCCAATATTCCGTGGGCATTACGATTCTTTTTAGTGAATCGAATCACACAATCAATTTCTTAGATTGAATCAACTCCTACGATTAGTTCATTTGAACGAACCACATGCACAATTTACGTTTCATAAAAACAAGAATCTTAACTGGCACTACCGGCAATAATTTGGTAAGACTATTATTTAAAGGGTCAGAAAAAGAAATATACAGTTATTTCATTTGTTTTTCAACACTTTATGACACTGGCGTAAATGGATTGATTATTTTAGCAATGATTTTAAATTATTAATCCAACTTATATATACGATTTAGTAAAGACTTCTTAATACCAATTTAATATTTTTAGAGCCATATTTGAATTCCGATTTAATAATCGTAATAAATAGTATATAATACCTTTATAATACCGCATGATCGAAAAAAAATGGCGTCCAGCTGGCTTGGAAATGAACATCGATGACATTTCCCCTATAATTTTACATATATAAAATGACAGCGATCTTCATTTTATAACCATCAACGCCGTTTTTTGATCACATTAAACAGAGGTCAACAATATTTATTTCAAGTTGCATAAAAACACTTTTAGTCCCGACATTTAATAGTCAGTAAAATAAGTTAATTAGGTTAATGTTTCCTAAAGTGGAAACATTCCCATAAAATATTCAAAGAACAAACTAAAAATGAACAACACTATCAACGACGATTTTTTGTGGTAATTACGCCGGCTGTGGCAATAGACGGCAAAATCCATCGTCGTCACCCTGTATTATATCTCGGATCTGCCGACTGAATAGATTCCCGTGAACTAGTCTTTTAATTAGTTCCTCTAGTTCCTCTCAGTCCTTTCGGTCCGGGACAGGTAACATACGGCTGGCACTCCCCACTCCTGCCTAGCATCGGGCTACAATCGCGCTGGCCGATCCGTCGCCGTCGCATATTATTAAATATCGGTCACAGTCTTGATCCTAGAATAAGTCCTGAGGAACTAGTTCCTTTAATTCCGGGGTCGGAATAGTTCATTGGAACTAGTTGAATGAACTACACACCTCTAACCGAGGTATTACATTTTAACCTCGAATATCTCGAAATTTCAATTTCGCGCTTGGTAATGCTTAAATAAGCATAGTAATAATATTATTATATCACAATTTGAATTAAAAGTGCCTAAGCATTGGTAAATAAACAAAAATTATAAAACCGCAAACAATCAAAACACAAACGAAAAAAATATAATCCATTCGGGAAACTTTTCCGCCATACCTAGCGTAAAACTGAGCAGCAGGAAAATTTTTAATTAGAACTCGAATGGTAATTATCATTGTGAAGTACAGTGGCAGCCTACCGATAACCATTGTTTCGTCGGCAGACAAAGGGCGCGTTGACAAAGCGAACAGGTACGCAGTCTCGCAATCGATACAATTAAAGCGAAGTTTGAAAAGTTTTAACGATGCATTTTGCATTAAATAATAACTTGTTGAAGTATGGGAGACGATCAATAGAGTGCCGTATCCGCAGGAGACCGGAGAGGGTGATGCCGTGGAGTGGGACGTCACAAAAGGGAGAAAGAGAAGGAGTGGGAGGGTTATTGGAAAGTAGTTAATGCGAGTTTTAATTAGCAAGCTCGACAAGAGACTGATTCAATATTATATTAATACTTAGGTATAATTGAATATGAAAACACCTAAAATTAATATTTCCATAAGTTTTACGCATTTTTACTGGAGGACACTGTCATATTTATTTCAAACCAATAATCAACGAGAATATTGGTATAATTTAAACAGCAGTAATATAACTGCATAAGTAGTATAATTTAATAAAATAACTGTAACTGTAAATCACTATAAATAATGAATTGTTTGTAATTGAGCTGTAATTTCTGTATTATCAATCCGGTAAATGATGGAGATAAACAATTGTGATTGATTAAAATTTTATTTTAAGATGAAATTTTTGTTAACAACAAAAGATAATGAAATGTTCTTCTAAGACAAGTGACATCTGTCTAAGGAAGACAGCGATTTAGAGTGACAATTTGGTTATGTAAAATTTAGAGTGACAATTTTGATTATGCAAAATAAATACTGTTCAATTTGCGAAGTTTGAGTCTTTCGTCACAGAGTGTCATTCTCTCTCTTATCCATGTTTATCACATGAAATGGAAATTTTGCGTCAATATTTCTTACATCGTACGATTATTTTTTTTAATAAAGGATCTCCTTCATTACGTATAAAGGATCGTACTTCCTTGTCTAATGTGCACGATGCACGAATAGAAAAAGGCAAACATCTTATTTGTATTACCCGCCGAAATCGAACAAAACGAATCGCCGACTGTCAAAGTTGTTGTTAAATTTTAACAACTCCGATAGTTTCCCGTAAATTTTTGTGGGATTTTCTGTGTTTATTTAGTTATTTGTGATTTAATTTGTATTTAAAATACAGTCCCGTTTTAGTGAAAAAGAACAACGGCTCATATTAAAAGTTATCGAGTATTTGAAACTCGAAAAGGATGCTGGAAAACCCCTTTTACCTGTGTCGGCTATTTACGATGTAATTGGACAATTATCGAGTTAATATTTTGTAACTAAATCGATAATATTCAGGTTTTTTATATAGAGAGCATCGGAGGCTTTAGGAATTTCATGCTCGACTGAAGAACAAAAAAGAGCAAAACAAGTCATAACATTCGTTTGTCCTGTGGAATTCCTGCTTATAAGATCCATGAACATATTATTAGAGAACGTATTTATTCATTGTAGGTATACTGCGGTAGACTACAATAAATTTGTCATTGTTTAATATTTTGTTATTAAATTTGTTATTGTTAGTTTACAACTAGAGATATAAACAACTCATGGACCAAGTCAAGAAAAACGTGAAAACCAGTATAGCGCCGAAAATGATGCCAAAAGTTTCAAACTTCGCAAATTGAACAGTACATATTCAATGAATTGCCTAACGATTAACATTAAATTAAAAATAAATCCCCAACATGAATAATGAAAAAAACATTTAACCAAAAACAGACAACAGACCACATAAAACAAATTGTTGGTTAGTAGCAATTAGTAGTAGTCAGAGATATAGACACAAAGATGTAGTAGTATTTTGGTTTAATGGCCACAGCTGCCAGGCTATCCGGCGACCGAGTGATAATAAAAATTAAAAAAACATTATAAAATTATAAATCTAGAATAGTATACGGTTTTATATTAGCTCTAATTTTTTTGAAGTTTGTAAAAAGCATTTATAAAAAAATATATAGCCTTCAAATCCTTGGTTGTCTCCTCTTGGTCCGGGCGGTTAAGCTTGGCTGCAACCTAACCTAACCCGACTCCCGCTGCCATGATCACAGACAGTTAGAGGGTGCCTAGTATGATGAACAGAGTAGTCCCGTCCGGCATTGTTATACGTCCTGGCGCAATTCCCTGTCCACGACACTACAGCCAGAAACAAGATAGCGAGACGCTCCTTAGACCAACCCAAAGTACCAGAGAGCCAAAGAGAGCCCCCTGGTACCCGACTGGGAACTTCACCACCAACGACAAGGTTGTGCATCTCATAGGGGAAAATTCTAGTAGCCTACCTTCTGTATAAAATATGATGCTATAAGAAAAAGCAATGTTATTTGAGTTATAAGGACACGGTCACAAGGACAGCAAAATAGCACATGAAATGGCTAAGCAAAGTTCATCGGTGCCATTCATAGATACAACATATTTCTGCTGTGCTGTGAAATTAATTACAAAGATGCCAAACAGATCTCTAGAATGCTGGAAATACTCTTGGCAAAGACTAAAAAAAGTTTATAGTAAGAGTATTTGCTAAAATTTACAGCAGCCCTGATTTGTCAATAAGAAGAATAAAGGGCAGAATGCAATGCTTATTCGAATATAGTAAAGAATAATTATATAAATTCATTGTCAATTTGCTGTATAACAAATAATACGAATCATTTCGTTGGGGCCTTATCGTTATAGGTAAATAAATCCATCCCGTGTCTATTTTCCCAAAAGCCAGAAACACACGCCTCGGGTGGCGTTGTTTGGACAAGCAGAAAACGATGCGAGGGGCGATAATTCGATAAGCAGCCGGGCGCGATTGAAAAGAATTCCGAGGGAAAATCGAGTTCTGATCGGAATAACGAGGAAAATTATACGGGAGGCGCGTCAAACGCCAGCCAGAGACCGAGACCGTTCAATTAAATCGGGTGAGAGTGGTGGATTCGAGCGCGCGATCTCCAGTTCGTTAATGGGCTGTAGGCCGGCCGATGTAGACAACGTTATCTTGCACGGGGATCGATGGGAGGTAATAAGTGTTTATGTTTGGTTTTTGATTTGTCGAAGGAAAAAGGTGTTGGTTTTTAAAATTATTAGTTCTTAGTATTTGGCAGTTGAAAACCGTGAAGAACATTCCCTTGTTTTTTTTTATAGGGGCTTAGGAAATCTGCTGGCAGACTGTCCCCACTTGTTGGTCTAGCGGCCGAGGTTGTGTCGGGTTTGCTTGTAGCGGCCGACTAAAACCCTTTCCCCTGTTTTCTCTCTCAAGTGCGGTTGGAACTGCCCTAAGAATTACTTGAACCTCACAAATTATCATCCATTGTTTACTTTTTCTCCCCTACATTTTCCTTTATTATATTCTTCATTAGTTTGCTGACACTTTTCTACTCGTTCTCACATCTTTGGAGTCTTCTGCTAAGTTCCGTTCATAAGTTTTGCCCAATCTCCCCAGTTGTACGTTTGTACCCTGTGTGCTTCAAACTTTCGACAAGCAAACAATGTGTCTTCCAGGGTATCCACCTCTTCTGCACAAAACCAACAACATGCATCCTGGTGTTTTTTTATTCTTGCCTGGTATGAGCCATGACCATAACCCATGACCAGCCTTGATGTAAAAAAAATCATATTACCCCATTTTCTTTTGCATCATTTTCTACTGCCTTTGATGAAAGTCATGGCCTACCCTTGGTATTCATGCCATCTTGTTTGCCACTGTGCGTAAGTAATTCGCTTGTCCTTGGCAGCATAATCTATCCACCTTTGTTAAATGCGGTCCGGATCTTCCATATTGGAGCCATTTCTACAAGAGCTGTAAATGAGTCTTTTGAAGCGGTTCTGTATTTCGATATGATGCTTCTAGTCATTCTACGGTTAAGACGTTTTAATAAATCCCGATAGGACATAAACTTCAGCCTCGATTGCCAAACTGGTGTCGCATACAGCATTAAAGAAAGTAAGATGTTGTTTGTACCCTTCGCTTTGTTGCTCCTGGATATCCGATATTTGGCATGAGCCTACTTAACTTATTAATGCCCATATTTGCCTTTTCGCAGATTTTTTTTTAATATGTGATGTCATTCGTAAGTCCTTGTTTAAATACATTCCTAGGTACTTGATTCGTCAATTTTTATCTGTATTGTAGGTACCTTTCTTCTATCAGATAATAATACCAATTTGTTGTATCGCCACTTACATCTCCATTTTGACCAGTTTATCAATTTCATAACATGCTTTCTTTTATCTCCTAGCTCTGTTTTAGATTTTGCTATAGTTCCAATCGCTAGGTCATCTGCGTATGCAATTGCCTCTTTCCGGTTTAGAGTACTGGTCGCAAAATAGAACTCTGCGGTACTCCAATAGCAACCTCGTTGATTATAATGTGTTTGCTGATATTGTATTTGTCCATCGCAGCGATTATTTTTAACCAAGGAACTGAATTGAAAACATTTTGCACATCCAGTGTTATAATTAACACGGATTTTGTTTACCTCATTCATGATTTCTCTAGTTACTGCAAATATACTTACAAATACTTATTGCGTTCAAAGTGCTTCTTCCTTCTATAAACTCATGTTGATGCCTGCTTATAAGGTTAAACATAGGTTCAGAGAGTTGCCTGTCTGTTTGTAACTGGAACCATATGAACTACACCAACAAGAGTAATGTAAATAATGTGGAGTGTGACACCGTTAGATATTTATCTAATTAAGATGCCAAAAATATTTATGGTGCTATTGGTGTGAACACTCTTGTGGAATGCAAAGATGCTAGAATCTGCTAATCTTATGAATATATCAAAATGGCATCCTTCTTACTGGTAGATATGTGCATATGGTACTTCTCCGAAATTTGTCTTTTGAGAATCCTGCGAGATTTATATCAATGTAGAAAATGAGACTATATCGGGAGATTTAATTAATAGCTTCACATACATATTTTTACGAAACCTGAAAATTCAAGACTGTATAAGTTCTCTTCTATCCTACACGAAGAACTGGTAAGTATTGTCATAAGAGAGTAATTACGTAGTCAATTAACAGTCAAAAGCATCAGAGCCTTGGCAGATAGTGGGCATTCAAATAGAATTTTGACCCTCGGAAAATGCAAAATAGCTAATAAATCTGCATGTCTCCCATCAAGCCTTCATAGAGACACTTCGTGGTAACAAGATTGTTCGACTTGGTTGACGAACAGGTATAATGTAGTGGCAAGAAAAAATCTGATAAATTTTCAAGTCAGTTTAAATAATCTTAGACCAGCCCTTTCCAGCTCATTGCCTATTGTACGGATAACAGATACTAACTGTGAAGAATTTTCATTGCACAAGACATGGCGCGAACTTGTCGCTGGCATGTCATAATTACGTATAGATATTTAATATCATGGATCGGATGTTAACATAGGGGCTCTTGTTTAGTGGAACTTTTCCAGATGTTCCCAAACTTTTTTTCACTTAAATCACTTTCAAAATTTTAGTAGCTTTGGTGGACCATCTGCCGCTACATTTCTACAATATTCTCAAAACTCGTCAAGAAATGTTTTGTTTAATTTCCCTTGGGCAATTTATTAGAGTGATCTAGTAAAATTTCACTAATGAGCTATTTGTTTTTGACTTAATTTGCTACGGTTAAAATACAACACACTAATCATATGATAGTTATTTTGGTATTGTCATTCTGTTTAGCACTATGTTAGAATGCACTGGGCTGTACTGGACTGCATTTTTCACTACATTAGTTCAAATGGTTTTGTTCTTCTCAGTCTTCTAATTAAGCCATCACTATCCAGGAGCTGGTGGTTCTCGATGTTGATGTGCTGATGGAGCCTCTCTTCTTGTCTTATTTCCTGATGACATTATCGACATCATCCACTTCTAAGTCCTTATGTAGATTGTCACTGCGAATGTACCCACTGTGCGTCAACAATACCTCGTAGTACCTTGTTTTGGAATATTTGGGTAATATTTCGGTTTCTTTGTTTGGTACAACATCAGAGTTGAATACCATAAGGTCCATATAGGCTTCAGAACTTGTTGATACAGCAAAATCTTATTATATATTGACAGAATGTCGCCCTAGTGGTACAACATCAGAGTTGAATACCATAAGGTCCATATAGGCTTCAGAACTTGTTGATACAGCAAAATCTTATTATATATTGACAGAATGTCGCCCTAGTAACCAGTACATTTTCCTGTACTTTAATTTGAGTTCTTCACATGCGATTTCCACTTGAGTTTGGCATCAAGTGTCTTGCCAAGCTTGTACTTGATTCGTTTATTAGTGAAATCGATATGCACTGATTTATTTTTCATTCAATTTAAGGCGCCAATATTGCGCCAGCTTTGTGTTTCGGCGACAGCAGTTAACTTGTAACTTTTCGGTTAACTTGGTATTGTTGTCTGCGGTGGCCAGAATTGCAGTATCATCTGCAAATGTAGCAGTAACAGCATTTTCATTGAATGTAGGCAGATCGTTGGTATATAATAGGTAAAGGACCGGTCCCAATGGACTTCCTTGCGGTACGCCTGCTTGAATTTTTCTTAGGTTAGAGTAGACTTTATCTTGCTTAATCGTGAAGTAGCGTTCGGATATGTATGATTTTTAAATTTCTGAATACTGTGCGGGAAGTAGTATCTAGAGTTTGTGGTTTAAGCCTTCTTCAAAAACTTCTTCAATGATTGGTTTTAGCCTTTTCAGTAATAGTTTTTCAAACAATTTAGATAGTGTCGGCCATAGTGATATTGGTCGATACGATGTTGTTTCATGGTGTGGTTTCTCTGGCTTAAGGATCATTATTACTTCAGCCACTTTCCAAAGTTGTGGTACATATTTAAATCTAAAAGAAGCATTGATTAAGTTATAAATTTTGACCAATGCTGTTTTTGGTAGTTCTTTTAAAATTAGTCCAGTAATAAGGTCATAACCTGGTGCTTTTTTTGGATTGATATTGATTTTTATTTCTTGTTTAATTTCAGCTGGTGTGACAAGCGGAATTGTTTCACTTTCCTGCCCGCTAACGTGGGGACGCCAAGAAATGTGAAAATTAAATCTAACGATAGGAAATATCACTGGGGATCCATGTAGGCTACTTTGGGAATCACTGGTTTAGCACGATTATTTTTCCAGTCTTTTGAGAAATTTTAGATAGCTTGCCTGAATTTCATAATTGTTAAGTTTGTTACTCAGGTTTCTGTAAGTTACCTTCTTTACGCTGAAATAGAGTTTTTATGATGGTCACATTTTTGTTTGAAAGAAAACTAATATTGAACTATTTTATAAAATTGTAGGGTGATTTTAGAGAATTACTTAAACCTTCTAATAAAACGTTTTGCAGCGATTCACCTCTAGAGCACCGACTACGCGGACCTTTTGGCTCCCCGTTGCCTCGGCCAACTACTCCAGAGGCACCGCTCTCTCGCGACAAACAATAACCCAATTGCCGGCCCATTGATTCGACGGGAATCGAACCCAGTGTGGGGCATATTGTTCGATCCTGGCGCGCTACCGCGGGCCCCCATTGTTTCTCACCGTAAAAATAGAATCGCCGATGGTCTATTAAGGTGTCGAAGATGACTGGACGCTTTCTCGAGCCTTTGTTGCGCGAGCCCCTCTTTCTAAAGCGGTTAATTATTTGTGCGTGTGGCATTTGTGCGGGTTTTGCGGTTTATTAGCGCGGACGGTGGGCCTCTCGGAAGATCAGACATGATTACATTCGTTCGTTATGCGGTTTTGAATGCGGCTGTGCGCTTGTTTTTTGGCTATAGTGGTATCGGTACGTGAGAATACTTATGGACGTATTACACAAGGTCATTTATGAAGACATTCCACTAAGCGAATGCAATATCGTACAATCCAAACAAATGAAATATTTTTAAGTAATGGACGATTGACACAAGAGTTGAGCCTAACCAAATTATCAAATTGAAGACAATACGGTAAAAATATAATTGTCGTTTACTCGTAGAGGCATAAACTAAAGTCAGTCCAGCCAGGCAAACTAAAGTCAGGCATAACCTAAAATCAATCTTACAGTGTATAAAGGCCTCTATAACAATAACAAGTCGAGGGTGTCACATCATGCATCACTGAGCGATCTCTTCCTGACTAATACAGAAGTTAGGCAGGGATGTGTCCTAGCTCCTCTCCTATTCAACATATTCATGGCAGCGCTCTCTGTTATATTGGACAGCAAATTGCAGGAAAGAGGAATGTGTGTTAGATACAGGTATGACGGCGGTCTGTTCTATATAAAAAGACTCAGGGCAAAAATACGTATAAAATTCATCACAGAACTTCAATACGCTGATGACTGCGCTCTAGTTGCAAAAACGTTACAGCAATTACAGGAAATGCTGAACACATATGGGCATACGAGACCTTGGGCCTTAAGCTGAGCATCAATAAATCTAAAATCATGTGTACTCCCCCGGAAAATAATAACAGTGCTATAAAAATCGGAGAAGAACTATTGGAATATGTAGCGGAATTCAATTACTTCGGCAGTTCAATTTCGGAAAAGCCCAATATCGACTCTGAAATTCAGCACAGAATTAGCAGCGCCTCAAGAGCATTCTGGTAATTAAAAGACAGGGTTTTCTACAGTCATGACTTGAGCACAAAAACGAAACTTACAGTGTACAGGGTAATAATAATCCCCACCATGTTATATGGAAGCGAAACCTGGGTGCCGTACCGCCGGAACACGAGCGCATTAAACAAGTTGCAACAGAGACACCTTAGACAACTGTTAAAAATCAAATGGTGCCACCATTATCTATAGCGTACAATCCAAACAAATGAAATATGTTTAAGTAATGGACGATGTACACAAGAGTTGAGCCTAGCCAAATTACCAAATTGAAGATAATACGGTAAAAATATAATTGTCAATATAAGTTGAGACTTATAACGTATCAGTCCTTGAAAAAGCGAGCTGCGAAAGCCCTGAAGCGATGATTAATAAATACCGCTTAAGATGGGCTGGCCGCGTATGGAGGATGCAAGAAAACCGTCTTCCGAAATCTCTTCTTTACGGTGAGCTTGTAGACGGTAAGAGAAAACCGGGTGGACAACGGAAAAGATACAAGGATATTTTCCATGAAAACTTAAAGGGGATAAGTATGCAACATCAGTGGGATGAAGCGGCACACGATAGAACTGAATGGAGGACTTTGATGGAGGAGAATTTTAAACTCAGTTAAAAACAACAACCAAAAAGTAAAGAGGCAACAAAGTAATGAGATTTTTGAATGTCCGGAGTGCGGAAGAGAGATAACATCACGTATCAGGTTTTTCAGTTACAGAAAAGCTCATGAAAGAAAACGCCTTGCGTAACCATCTTATGATGCGTGTCAAATACTCGTCAGCGAGTAATGGCAGTAAGTAAGTAAAGTTTTGCAGATTGGATAAGTAAATAATTTTAAGGGCTAAACTAAGAAAATATTAGTTTTAATACAAAAGAAAATTCTTAAAATAATGTAAGAAGAAGCAGACCTAAACCAGACCATGACTAGCCTAACACACTGGGCCTAAATACAGCAATGAGATCTACATACGGCAAATATATTTTTTAGAGCTCAATTCTTTGCATTTCTTTCACCGGGATTTAAATTATCTAATTACCAAAAGCAAATTGGTTCTCTGTTTAATGATATGCATTTTAGTGAGATCTAGGCAGTCGATTTTTCCAAAATCATGTGGACAGCTATGTAAAAATTACCAAAACAAAGGCACAAGTTCAGACTAAAGCCGTTCCTATACGATGCTTCCAACCTCGCTTCCAACGTTGGACGCATCATTTGGCATAGGCTTCGACAATATAGGAATTTACAAGTATGTCTCCTACACGACGGCGACGTGGCAAATGTTCATGTGTCCAACTTTGGAAAGTGTTTGATACATTGTGTGGGATCGGCTTAACGCTAGTCGACTAGCTTATTGGCAGAGATAACCTTTAGATTGCCCACTCCCATGTTATTTTAGGAGCTGCCCTTTCCAGTTTTTTTGTACATTAAAGAACCTGCATTACCGATATCACTAACTGCCTTTATTTGAATCGCTTTTTTTTATTTTTATAGTCAGATTTTTTTTACTTTATTTTTTAAATTATTTTTATTTTATTTTTATAGTCTGATTATTTTTTTACTTCTTATTTAGAAACAGACACATCTAAAATTTACCTTTGTTTATGTCTTTTACAAAATGGTAAACTAAAGAGAAGGAGGAACCATGGTTTTTATACAGATATATTGTGAGGTATATATGAATATGTATAATTGTAACTCAACTCAAACTAAAGATTTTTTTAGCTCAGTTGATACTACCTATAGCAATCCGCTAGGTTATGAGGGAAATATATAATAGAAAAAAATAAAACAAAATATATTCCACAATTTATTTGTATTTTTACTTTTTATTAATACTATATATCGTATCGTTTACATTAAGTGTAATTCTAGTTTGCGATATTGAATATAACAAATTTACAACATACTTTAAGTATAGATTTTTTCTTCTATCATCTAGGACAAAAATAGGAACAAAAACTAAAACAATACATATCGTTGGAAGTTTACGTATTTTACTGTATACATGACCATAATTTTTTTAAAGTATTTTGAGATCACAAATTTAAAAACTGAAACCGTTAATCATTAAACGAATAAACAACAAAACCTATACAGGTTGTTAACTGGACAGTTATTGATAGGGGAACAGAATGGCAACACTGCCTATTGAGAACGCATGCACTTATAGGGTTTTCTGCCGACTCGTCCCGTCGCGTCGTCTACCGACGAGCGGGCCGAGGTTGCCATATTCCAACCATAAAGCTCTTGCCGCGAGTAATAAACAAATTAACAACCTGTATATCAAATTTTCTGAATTGAAATTATCCAGTATAATAAACTCTGTACACAAAGAAAACATAAATATGCTTAGATACACTCTACAAGCTAAACATTTTATTAATTTGTACAAAAAAATATCTACATTTTTACATTGGGGCTTTATAATATCTAACAAGCGCGAGAAATAACGTTATATTAGCAAAATTAATAATTATATACAATCCCTTGGGAGACAAGTATATAACCTACTAGAAAAAAAGGTTATGTTTAATTATTTAGAGATCTAATTCAAAATTGCCAATTTTCCAATGCCAGATCACAATACGAGTTCTTTAGTGAATATTTAAAATTTATTGAAATAATTAAAGTGTGGTATAAAACAGTATAATATATTTTTATTTTTAATTATTTTTTTCTGTAATATTTTTTTTGGATTTTATTATTTTCATTTTTTTATACGCTGTTGTTATTCTATTTTACAGTAAAGAATAAAACGCAAGTTGATTTTGTAACAACTACAATACCGGGTGTTTTTCACTTTCAAAAAATAACGAATCGACCAAAAATAATATACGAAAGATTAGAAAAAAAACTATTATTATATATAGTTAATTAAACTAACATTAGAAAATTAAAAAAAATATATAAATTCTGCCAGGCTGATTCAATATAATATATTGAAAAATAAAAATTTTAGGCAGATAAGTATTCTACTAATTTCTTTCTTTAAAGATTTTTTTTGCATTAAATTACTATCAATACTATTTATTTTTTTGCATTTAATGACTATCAATACTATTATTAATATTATTAATACTATTTACTGTATTTATTTACTAATTATTTAACTGCAAAACCAAGACCAAAAAAGTCCTGGTCTTGTATTTGCTCATGACTAGTCTCAAAATACCAAAAAATCTTATTATATACCCACAACATAAAAAATTAAAAAATAGTTATAAATTCTAAATATTCACTCCAGCAATATCATGAGCTGCCTTAAATTATAATACGTGATAAAGTTGCAAATTATAAAATTTTGAATATAAAAGGCTATCAAGGTGTGCAAAATATACTTAATATGGCATATTATTTTACGAATATTATAGGTGAAAGAAATGTAAATGTTTTCTGTTTTTCAAATAAATTGGTACAACTTGTAAATATCGATTTTCATGTTCCTTGTTCAACTAAAGCATATCGTTTTTTTTAAATGTAAGTTAATATTTCATGAATTGCCCTTTTCATCTGAATATAAATCAACATTTTATATAAAACAAAATAAAAATTTTATTTTAATTTTTGTAGGTTAATCCAAAAAAAATTAAATTGAATTTTTCAAAACCTTGTAGGCTTGTAGTTAAAATGAGAAATTTACGAGTTGTTCCTATCTTTCTGAAAAATAGCTCTTTAGACACACTTTACAATACATTAGTTTAAAATTATTTAAATAAACATAACCCAAAAAATCTACAGTAATGTTAACTGAATTAATCTTATTTCACGAAATGCACCTAAAAATATCACTAATCACATTCACATGTTATCTGGTCAAAATATGACCGTAAGCGGTCGCCTGAATTCACTTCCCGGTGTTTGCGTGGGATACTGGCCTCCGTACTGTGCCATCGGCAAAATTCCAGGAGGTACTGAGTTTGCCTGCTGGATTGCCGCACCCGGATAATACCCAGGCAACCCTCCTGGTGACGCTCCAGCAGACGATGTAGTGGTAGAGCTGGATGAACTAGCTCCGTCCAGCCTCTCCTGATTGGCTCCTTTATTATCTGATGGAGAATCGCTTCTAGGTGAACCCAGAATATTTCCTGGAGGGAGCTGTTGCTGCTGTCCACCGGTTTCGTACATTTTGCTGATGTCCAGTCCCGGATACGATCTGGACGGCTCCGTGTTGTACTTTCCGTCCATGTACATCTTGGACGACTCGAAATAAGCTTTGGTCAAGGCAGATGTGGAGTCTAGATAGCCTCTCTCCAAGTAGCTTTTCGATGGAGAGTCCATATATTTCGGGTCGGAGTACATCGACATGGCTAGGGTGGACGGAGGCATGTACGGGGATCGATATTTGTCGGCTTCCATTGAGTACTTCATTGCGTCCATAGTGCTCACCACCTGAAATAAAGATACGATATTATAATATGTACGCAGTTCTAGAATTATATTTGTATAGAATATATTTTATTTTATGTAGAGTAAAATCAAACCTTAATTCTTAATGAATTATAATATTGAAGGTTAATTCAAATGAAAAGCAATTTATAAATTTGACAGAAATACAACAAAATTGAAATAAATAAATCTATTTTATTTGTTCTGTCAGATGTTTAGTCTCATCATCTAAAGTGGAAAATGCATTTAACACTACAACGCTTTCTACAAAGTATCAAATGTCTAATTAGTCCAAATTTATCAATCTTACTGAAGACTTTATGTAATACCCTTGTATATATATTTTTAAAGTAGATCAACCTAAGACGTTTATGGACTAAGACTACTAGATGGCAGGACCGGTTTCCTTACAGAAAAATATTTTTTGTTACTCTGAATTTTGAAGCTACCAATAAAAACAGAGAAAATAAAAATCGATAATTTTCGGACTGTGCCAATTGGTTACTAATCGACCAGATACTTTTTGTCTATTAGATATGGTATAAAAGCTGGCAATTATACAATTCGACCATTGTAAATACCCGACAGATTCTTCAAGGCCGACAAGGCCGATGCTTCTCACTGATAAGAAATAAAAATGTTTGTTTAGATAATTTTCGAGGTATTTTTTCTTTCTGAATGCACATTTTAAAGTATTTTATATTCTTTGTCCCCTTGACCTATTATCCTGGTTGCACGTATGGAAGTTCTGTTTCTTCTAGTTTTAGAAAATGTTCTTATTTCTTTTTTCTTTGTAGTTGTAGTGTAAAATTAGATTAATGTATTAAGTTTAATTATAGTGTTTAGTGTAGCATGTTAATGTAGTCTACCAAAAATAGTTTAGCAGCGTTTTTACAGTTTATTTTGTAGTTAAGTAGTAGGTGAAGGGATAATTTTGTTATTTTTTCTTTTTGTTTGATAAGTTAGTAAGTTTGATAATTTGTTCAGTGTAGAATACAAGAATAAGTAATTGTGTAGTGTTTTTAAGAGATTATATTCGTTTATTTTGTAGTTGAGTAGTAGGTGAAGGGGTATTTGGGTATTTCTTCTTTTTGTTTTTCTTGTAATAATTGTAGTAGTTCTATTAAGTATTGTGATAGATACACTATATCTTCCTTCAACTTCCTTGAAAAGTGCGTTATCATATACTCTTGGTTTTCTGGTAGCAGAATATACGAAAAAAAATTTGATCAAATTTATTTATTAAATTAATCTAGCCTTATTAATCAAATTAAACTAGTCAAATAATAATAATAGTTAGTTTCAAAATACTATACAGGGTGAGTTTCCTACGATGTTCTCTATGAGTATCTCGGAAACTACTGGAGATAGAGAGTCGGTTAATGGGGAAAGAATTGCAGTTTTGTGGGGTCGTAAATATGCGCCTTTCGGATTTTTGAAAAAGTTTATCGCTTACTAGATATTTCGAAAATAAAATTTTTTGGCTATTTTAAAACTTGTCCCTAATTCCATTATAATCTATTTTAGACAAAAAGTTGTAGATAATCACATACCTAATGAGTTTGTGTTTTCTGATTTTTTCTAAAGCCTGTAATTTTTGATCATAGTTGGCCATGACTTCATAAAAATCGCCATTTTTAAACTTTTCGGCGATATAGGTATATATGTTTTTTTCGAAAAATTACAGTTAGATACAGAGTTACAGTTATAGCCAATTCTTTCCTTTCTTGGCTAATTTCACTTAGTTAGCATGGTATTCTTACTCTGTAATAATTTATAACATAAAAACATAGAATATATTATTAAACGGTTCTTTACGATTTACATTATGCAAACTAAAACTTCATAATATCACTATCCCCTACACTTACGTTATTTTAGAAAATGTTCTCCCGTACCGCCTCTTCGAGGGGGCCCATGCAATTGGTCCACTCTTCCGATCCCTGAGTTTGCATAATTGTGATATAAATAATTTTTAACATTTCTTTCATTATGGGGGGTGGGTGTTAGTATGTCATAATGAAAGTCATGTTGGAACCACCCTATTGACGTGCGACTATCTAAATTTTACTTTTCTAACATGTCTTGAAAACCGTTCTCTAAAAAACGTAAATAACGTTCACCGGTCAACGTATCCTGGAAAATGTATGGCCAAGAAAAGTTGAACCAATAATCCTACACGCTTTTCTTCATTTAAAAAAATCATATTTACAATTTTTGTTTAAGCAAGTTGCAATTTTTTGAGCATTTAATGAAGAATGTAAAATGTTTTATGTTTTATTATTATGATGCCGTTTAATTACCATGTCATATAATTATTACAGAAATAAAGAGGTCTAATATTGATACTAACAATTTATAACAAAATTGTTGAAAGGTGCTTAACGAGAAACTAAATAAAATAAACTGACTTGGTTTTAGATGAGATCACACACATTTTTATAGTGGAAGAATTATATTGCAAGACTTTTGATGGGATTTAAGTTATTCTATGCCCACGTACTTGATGACATTCTTCTGCTAAAAATGTTCGAGTTAAGTTTTTGTTATGAGTCTTTTGGCTTGGTTGAAGTTTAATCTTTGTTAAGCTATTTATTATCTCTGAAGACAGTTTTGACATACTCTATCTTTTTTTAGGGATATTTTTAGGTAAAAAATCCCCAGAGAAGAGAATGCATTTTCATGGGTATATCTGGAAATATGTTTTTCTTGACATATTGTATTTGTTTTATTAATTAAAATATTTGAGGAATCATCCCCCCCCCCCTCTCTTAATATAATTTATTAAATATTTACGGACGCCTAGTTGCTCCACTGTAAGTATAAATTTTTAGTTGAAAACGGAGATACTCTAAAAAAACACATTTTGGAATATAGGTAGTTAAGAAAATTATTTCAAACAACATTTTACGCTGCTTCAAAACTCATAATATTTGAAGACGCAGAGCTGCTAAGAAGAATGTAACTATTTAGGGTCTAAAAACAGGACATAAAAAAGACACGACATAAAGCGAGTATTTTCCTGCAGGATATCCATCATTAATCCTCAGTTAGGTTTCTGTTACGAGATCAATTACCGAAACAATGGCGCGTCTCTAAATAAAACCCACTGTCACCGTGAATATTAAAGACGGTGGAGATTCTCGGGGCCGTCGCCACCAAGGGCATTATCGCGATCCCTAGTTTTAAAGCAATTTCGTCCGATGACTGGACGATTTTCCACCGAAATCGATGTCTCCTCACCCTTTAGTACGACCTGCGTCCGTTATTCCGGCTATTTTTTCCGTCGCTTCCTCCTCCACGGAACTAATGGACTGTGAGAATTGGCACACGCCGATCGTGGTTTTTTTCCGGTTTCTCTTTGGTTGAAAAATGCAGGATCATGTCGGTGACTGGCCGTGTCCAAGGATGGGCGAAAATGATAATAACCAGGTGCGGAGGATCCATTAGACGAGTTTTTGTGATTTTACTTCAAAATACGGTGATTTATTTGCATTGAAAAAGAATATCAATGATCTGCTTTGAGTTACGAAGCAAGATAAATTTTTCTCAATAGTTCTGAATATATTAATTTATACTACTAATAACTCAATCATATTGAAATCTAGAATGCCACTTTATCTAAAGAAAACATTTGACCAATGTGTATAACCAGTCATGACCTATGCATGCGAAAGCTGGACACTTAAAACGGACCTTATAAGGAAACTGCAGGTTGCATAATGCGCAATGGAACGAAATATGCTGGAAATAACCAAGAAAGACCATAGAATGGATACGACAAAAGACTGTCATCCACAGAAGTAAAAGATGTCATCCACAGAATTAAATCCCTCAAGTGGCAATGGGCAGGACACCTGACAAGAATGACGGACAACAGATGGACCACAAAAATTACAGCATGGTACCCACGAGGAACTAAGAGACCTAGAATAAGGCCAAACGTGAGATGGGACCATGATATTAAAAAAATAGCAGTTAGTTAGGTTTAGACAACAATAGACAACAATGGGCCCAACGGCAAAGAGAATATCTAAATATGTATAGGAGGCTACACTATAATTGGAAATGGTTGAATAAGCTGGCAATGATAAAGATGATGATGATGATGACTACTAATAATTACTAGTAAATTCAGAAGTAAGGTAACAACCATAAAAATACACAGTTCAGAATTAATTAATAGGACATGTTTAATTAATTTTAATATAGGATAATCTAGTTGCACCGAAGAAAATGAGAGGAAAGATAGAGGAAAATAATCCAGAACAGAGTAAGCTAAATATTTTAGAAAACGTTAATAGAAGATGAATTTCTACTAGATGATGAAGGTTTTATGATTTTTTTTTGCTCACGTTTTACTGTGGGGGTAAATAAATTACTAATTAATGATTCAGATAAAGATAAATAGGTAGCATAGGTACCGTATGATCGAACAAAACGGCGTTCAGTTAGCCATTTTTTTTCCGTTGGTTCCTCCTCCACGGAACTAATGGACTTTCGTGGGTTTTTTCCGGCCGTTTTTGCGCTGGTAGCCTCATACGAACGTTAGTAGTAAACTTGGCAGTAAGCTAACGATCAAAAAAAATTAAACAGTTGAGTAGTAATTAAAGACATTCGTTTAATTAATTTTGAATATATCTGAAAAATAAACTGACAATTTCAATTACTTCGGACCCCTCATAGCAAACAAGGGAGGCTATGATGAAGAAATCAAACGCAGACTAGCAATAGTTCGTAACTCAACAACGAAACTGACTCGAATATGGAAAGACTCTGCAATATCCCAGGGCAACAAATTAAAATTATTAGACACACATAAAATAGATGCTTTCAAGATGTGGATATAGAAGAATGCTGCGAATATCATATACAGAACACCGGACCAACGCAACGTCTTAATTATTCTAAAGCAGTTCAAAATCACCACAAGACTTTCAACCAAAATAACTTAGCTACTTTAGGCACATTTCGAGAAGAACAGAAGGACTGGAAAAACTCATCATCGAAGGAAATATTAATGGGAAAGGACCAAGAGGAAGGTCTCCGACGCGCTGGGTGGACCAAACTAAAGGAATTATTAGTCACGTTCTACAAGAAGTTTCCCTAGTAGCAAAAAATAGACTGGAATGGAGAACAACAATCTGCACAAATGAGACATGATGTCACCATACTCTTTCGAGAGTTAACGAACTAGAAGAAGAAGAATTATAGGATAAGCTAGTTGCATCGAAGTAAATAGAGATAGAAGAGAAACATATGCAGTATAGAGTAAGCTGAATATTTAGGAAAACGTAAATTGAAGATGAATCTTAAATCTTAATTAAATTATGAAGGTTTTTCATTTGTTTTTTTGATCACGATTTGCTGTGAGTAAACAAATTAGTAATTAATAATGCAGATAAAGATAAATACGTATTATATTATTAATAGTAGATAAAGATATAATTATTCTGTTTTTTTACAACTCATTCTATTAGATACGATCCATGAATTGATAGTTATTCATGATCATTCATGGATGGATAGTTATCCATGACAGTTGCATATAAATTAAAAAGGTAATTATTTATACCAACATAATTTTTTATATTCCGTTACTATCAGGTAATAGCTTTAATTCATTCATTTCTGTAGATCAAATAGTAATTTTTAATAATAAAAAGCTAGATACTCTGGCTTCTGTCGTTGAAATTGTTATTATATGATTATATTGGTGAGTGAATCGATTTAGGATATTTGAAATAAAATAATAACCAGGTGCTGATGATCCATTAGAAGAGTTTTTGTGATATTATTTTCAGCTTTGTCATAATATATAAGTATTTGAGTTTGTACTCGGGTAGATATTGAAACTAAAAACATTCAGGTACGAGGTGTGTGTGATATAACGCTGTTTTGGGTAGTAAAAATTAAGTGAAAAAGAAGCCGAACTGGGCGTCGCCTTGTGTTGTGACAATTTCAAATATTAATAAAATTGCCGACGAAAAGTTGACGCGTAAAGAAGGGCGTTGAAACACATAGTTGTTGAGTGCAATAACATTCAACAACTCAACTTTCCGAATATTCAACTCTCCCGTAGCAACATTTTATAGATTCACAGCTTCTCACATCGATTTGATCAAAAGCAAAAATGGCATTCAAGTAGTTCCACGAATCAAGTAAGTAAACAAAGTGCCCATTGCATAATGAAAAAAATTAAATAAGCATATATGTACTATGAGAGGATAAAATATAATTTGCAATATTAATGATATACTTTTTTTAATTAACTAGGGCTTAAATTTTTATGAATATTTTCTAAAATTATAATAATGAACCTCTATCTTAAAAATTTCGTTGTACTCGAAATATCACTCAGCTATGTCCCCACTAGCAAAACCGGTGTATAAAACTATGCTCGCTACCATAGTTGAACTCATCTAAAAAGTTTTATTAGCTTGAATAATGTATTATAAAATATGTTAGACCTTCTGAAGTCATCGATCGTATCAAACATCAAACAGTAATCTCTAATAATAAAAGCTGGAGACTCTGGCTTCTGTTGTTGAAATGGTTATTATTATTATATCGGTGAGTGATCGCTGTTTTGAAATAAAAAAATAATCAGGTGCTGATGATCCATTAGAAGAGTTTTTGTGATATTATTTCCACATACATTTATTTATTTATTTTTGTATGTAGGAGCTACTAGTTTTAGTCAGAAAGAACTGAGATATGTCCGTTTTATCGAATTTATTCTCGGCTGTCTGTAAGAATTAGCAATTAGCAATCGACGAGTTATCGTATAGTCGTAATCATCACACTTACTGCAAAAACTTATTAATTCAAAAATGTCAGTTAGCAGAAATGTGAAAATTAATAAAAAAATTCTATTTATATAATTCATATCTTAAAAACCATTAGGTGGCTTTTACTATTAAAATGAATATATTTGAGTAGACCCAAGATTTACCCCTTTAAATATTAGCACGAATTAAGAAACACCCTAGATTGTAAAGCATGAATAAATTAATTAAATAATAAAAAATGAACAAAAGTATATCATGGAATTAGAATGTAAATAAAACATCTTTGTGGAAATTGATTGAAGTTTCTACCCTTTCACATCAATTTAACTTAATATGGTAAATAATATTTGTTATTCACAAATTATTTCATTAAAATCAAAGAGACAATCTATTTCTATTATTTATTTAACTGAATATTTTCCTTTCATGATTATACTACAGAAGTACCATTCATTCGAGCGAAATTTTAAAGAATAGCTCTTAATAGCTTACTTCGCCCAATATCGAGACCGACCATCAATCTTTATCATCCTCAATACATAATATATGATACTTTTATGAGAATTAGCACAGGCATACGTATACGTTCTGTCAGATTTCACGTTAAAAAATAGCCCGGTCATTTCAGTGACTGGCCACAACCGTAGAGAGAAAAAAAAAACGAAACGGAAAAGTATTAACCAGGTGTGGATGGTGCATTAGCAGCAGATTTTGAAAGCTTTCTGGGAGTTGTAATGCATTATTCATCGTACGGTCAACGAGTGAACGTCGTCACAGTGGGCGTATTAGAATTGGAAAAAATAACTCTCCATTAATGGCTTCATTATGTCGGCAGCTCCGATCCATTCATATTCATAGAGAAGCAGCGGATGGAATGTCGACTATCGCAACGAAGCAAACTAATGAAAAAGGAAAAGAAACAACAATCGATTTGATTGTAGAATAACGAGGGGACTGAAATACAATCAATAAATTTAATTAAATCATATTGGTATTATCGTGTTACTTTCATTACTTCTGATAAAATATAATAAAAACGACGTTTCATTTTTGCCTTCATAAAAATCTTTTATTTCGTATGTGGCAAGCTATCGGGATAGAAACAACATTTTCATTTGGTCGGTGAAGAAAAAAATATTAATATATCTTACTCCACTACAGCAATAAAAAGGATTAGAAGAGAGAAATGTTTGTTTAACAAGTAAAAGACCATACCATAAAGTGGTAAACTGATGCTTCCAAAACCTAACCAGGAACATGGATAGGAGTATTTAGCCCAAAAACTAAATACTCCGAACCAATGAACACCTACCATAGCATCCTTCTATTCTAGGCAGAAATCTATGCTATCGAAAGATACGTACAATTTATCTTAGATAGGAACTATCAAAAATAAGAAAAAAAAGATCTTATCCGAGAGTCAAGCAGCCTTAAAAGCGATGAACTCAGTACCCATCAATGCAAAGAATGTCTAAGGAAGCTGAACAAATTAGGCAAAGGAAATAAGTCCTCCTAATCTGCGTGCCAGTGCACCAAGTCTAACCGTTCTGCTTCCCAAATGGAAACCAACTTAAAGCAGACCTCGAGAACCTGGAAGACTCAATAAGTAACCTGGAATAGGTATCTTCCAACGCTCTAAGACACTCCAAGAAATTTCTCAGAATTTACGACCGAGAAAAATCAAAGATTTTCTTTGATATAAATGTAAGAACAATCTTCGGATTGTCATAGGGTTTTTAAGAGAATACTGTCTTCTCAATGAACACCTCAGTAGCTTGAAGCTAAGAAACAACGGCTAAGCAACACAACCTTATTACTGAGTGCGCCGAGACGACAACCGTTCGTACCCTAAATTTTGGTATGACTGATAGCGGATATGGAAAACTAATATCTGTAAAACCGTCTCAGATAAGGGCTTTTGTCAAAGTCCTGAGACTGTATGACTCAAAAATCATTTCAACGATATCTACTGATGTTTGTATCTTAATTATGTAAAAAAAACACTAATTACTTTGTCTCAGTGTACGCCTTATGTCAGTATTGTTTGGTTTGTGTTTACAATGCCTTTTATTAATGATTATTGACTATGCACGATGTATGGCAATTTTTTTTGTGGGCAAGACGGAAATTTCTCTCTATTAATTATTAATTGTGATTATTACTTACTTACTTACTGCCATTACTCGCTGACGAGTATTTGACACTTATCAGAAGATGGTTACGCAAGGCGTTTCCTGTCATGAGCTTTTCTGTGACTGAAAAGCCCCCTTCCATATAACATGGTGGGGATTATTACTGCTCGATACACTGCAAGTTTCGTTTTTGGGCTCAAGTCATGATTGTAGAAAACCCTGTCTTTTAATTTCCAGAATGCTCTTGAGGCGCTGCTGATTCTGTGCTGAATTTCAGAGTCGATATTTGCCTTTTCCGAAATCAAACTGCCGAGGTAATTAAATTCAGATACATATTCCAATAGTTCTTCTCCGATTTTTAGAGCGCTGTTATGATTTTCCGGGGTAGAGCACATGATTTTAGTTTTATCTATGTTCAGTTTAAGGCCCAAAGTTTCGTATGCCCAGGTATATGTGTTCAGCATTTCCTGTAATTGCTGTAACGTATTTGCAACTAGAGCGCAGTCATCAGCGTATTGCAGTTCTGTGATGAATTTTATACGTATTTTTGCCCTGAGTTTCAATGTTGAACAGTGTGTTCCTGCAGTTTGCTGTCCACTATAATAGAAAGCGCTGCCATGAATATGTGGAATAGGAGAGGAGCTAGGACACATCCCTGCCTAACTCCTGTATTTGTCAGAAAGGGATCGCTCAGTGATCCATGATGTGACACTCTCGACTTATTGTTGTTATGGAGGCTTTTACGCACGGTAAGAAATTTGTTGGGCACTCCGAACTTTTGCATAATTGCCCAAAGTGCATCTCTGTTTACAGAGTCGAAGGCTTTCGTTAGGTCGAAATTGTGATTATATAATAAATAATGCTGAGTTGCTCTATAATGCGACCCAAGCTTGTTGAGGCAATAAACCAGAGGAGGTCTATCCGAAAGTATTTAAACTAACTGACTTTTAACTAACTGTCTTCATAGCTAATCATTTATTTTGTCGAAAAGTGGCCCAAAAGGATGTACAATACGATTGTGAGATTGGGTAGTTTATGTGTCTATTGCTTGCTGGCTCAAGACCCAAAAAACAAAAGCAATCAAGGTCAGGTCAAGGGTAATGGGACTCGGAGAGTTACCTATCTACCAGAAACTGGAGCCATGAGGACGACACTAACAAAGGCTGGAAAAGGAAACATAATGCGCGACAAAGGAAAAATAAATAAGCGGCATTTCTATCCTAGATAGCAGCAACAGCTATACTGCGCCCAAGTTCGTTGAACTAGAGTATTTAAACAGACTATCTTCATATCTTACGCCCTTGAGATATGAAGGTAGTCTGTTTAGGCGATCTGTTAAGAGGGCGTGAGACAAGGAGATACCATCTCTCCCAAGTTATTTACACTGGCACTGGAAAATGTCTTCAAGAAATTAGAATAGAGATCTAAACATCGATGGGGTACACCTTAGCCATCTTAGGTTCGCAGACGATATTGTCTTACTGAGCACCGAGATTCAAGAACTGAACACCATGCTAAAGGAGCTAAATGACCAATTCGAGAAAAGTGGTCTTAAAATCAACTTGAAGACCAAGATAATGAGCAACAATAGCCATAACATTACCGTAGACAACGTCGTTATTGAAAACTTAGACCATTATATATATTTAGATCATAAAATCAAGTTGGGTAAAGAGAACCAAAATACGGAGATCAAACGCATTATCTATTTGGCATGGGTAGCATTTGGATATATGGTGATATTTTCAAGGATAAGGAGGTGCCCATCAACCTAAAGAAAAAGGCTTACGACAGCTGCATCCTACCTGTGCTTTCGTATGGCTTAGAGACTATGGCAATTACAAACATCAGAACAACTGCGAGTTGCACAAAGAGCCATTGAAAGAATCATGTTAGGTCACCATAAGGGAAAAAATGCAGAACACCCACATATGTCAAAAAATAAAACTAATAGATATTGTTAAAAGAGTAGCAAGTCTGAAGTGGCGATCGGATATGTGGCAAGACAGGATCCAGACCGATGGCACCAAAAATTCATTTTATGAGGACCTAGGGGAACAACAAGAAGTGTGGGCCAACTAAAAAAGAGGTGTAGACCAATAGATAAGATTGGCTAGAGACCGCGAAGTATGAAAAAACCTAGAAGAGGCCTATATCCAACACTGGATGGAACGAGGCCGAGAAAGAAGAAGAAGAAGAAGATCTTCATATCTAATCATTTATCTTTTTCGTAACGTGACCTCGTTACCATGAGGGGCTTTCATAAGGACTTAAATGGAGTCCTTCATCTTTAGCACTTCTATAATAACTTGACCATTTATTTAATCGACAATTTTCTAGCAATTTATAGAAAAATCGATAAAATATCGATGTCTACAACTTTAAATGTACTCCTATAACCAGCTATGTGAAATGAAATTATAGAGGAAACATCTGTTATAATCGATAAATATAATCGGGGATTATACAGGCAGCTCGACACCGACCCAAACAACTTCGACCGGCCGCAATTTATGAAACGGGAACATTTTTTACGGAATTAACACCCAATTTATGGCCGCTTCTCTATATTTTAACCGTAATAAGTGAGTTGTCGGGCGCACGCTGCGCCTCCAGCACCATAGCGTAGCGCTTTAAATTTATCGATGGCGATCTAATTAATTTGTTGCGCTGATAAATAAACCCCCAACGTTTTTGGCCGCTTTATCATTGTTTTACTGGTATACAGAGTGCTCTAAATTGAATGGAATAATATATGGAATGATATTTTAACTGTGACCACAGGTTTTGTGTCACTACGATACTCTATGTCCTTTCAGAATAGACGATTTCATACAATGGAATATATCCAATCTAATATATATTTCTTTTTTATGTTGACTTTTTTATGTTGTGGAGAAGAAATATAATATATTGCTTTGCAGTAATTATCATGCTCCGCACTACATACAAAAAACAATTTTTGTCACAAAATATAAGGTTTATAATGGTAGCAAATACACCTATATTTGACAAAGTGCGAGTAATAGTCGTTAAAGTACCTGTATCCGTAAAATCGAAAAATTATTCATCTTCTTGCCAACTCTGACGCAGTTATTTTTATCTTATGGTATTTTAAGTTGCAAATTTTATTAATTATTTGATATATTTTAGTAACTAAATAAGTCTTGAGAATTTCTTCGAGTGTCTTAAAGCCGTTGGGGGATTCCCATTCCAAGTTAAGGATGGAATCTTCCAGGTTCTTGAGTTCTGCTATAAGTTGGTTTCCACTTAGGAAGCAGAACGGTTCTGGTGCAGTTAGTGGGATGTTCGCTGCTTTTCTAGCTAGATAGTTTACTTTTTGTTTATCTTCTATTCCTTAGTGGACTGCTACCCAGAGTAGGAGGACTTTGTTTTCTTTGTCTAATTTGTTCAGCTTCCCTAGGCATTCTTTGACCAACTTCGAATGGATGGTTACTGAGTTAATCGCTCTTAAGGCTGCTTGATTATTAGATAAGATTCCTATTTCTTGTTTTCAATAGTTCCCATCTAAGATAAGTTGTCCGCATCTTTCGTTAGGGTAGATTTCTGCCCGAAGGATGCTGGGACTATTTAGTTTTCGGCCCAAATACTTATTTTGGTCCAGCTTTGGTTTTGGAAACATTAGTATACGATGCTACGATATTATGATATAGACTTTTAACTCTTTAGTTAAAAGTTTTTAGTCTTTAACTTCTCCCTTTCAATTCTTTTTGTTATTCAAAACTACAATGAGATGTTTCTCAAAGTTATACATTCTTGGTATGTCATGCACTGGGAGTTAGAGGAGTAGAAGGCAGTAGGTTCCTTTTTTAGGGTATTCCAAGCTCCTGAGCTGATAATTCTTCCAGTACTGTTTCCGTCAATGACTATTCTACTAACATTCAACTCATTCCACAAACCTCCATTTGAATGACTTTTATAGATTAATTTGATTGAAAGATTACATTTTAATCTTGGGAATGATGCACTTCTCTATGGCCGCATTTTGAAGTTACTCATAGAAATTATGACAGATCGCCTACTGAAATATGAATATTTTTTTTTCCTTTTCGTTTAGAAAATCAATAATTTCCTTCAATTAAATAGAAATATCTATTTGTAACTTTTGTTTAAAATGTCAAGTTTTAACGCAGTTTTTCTGGAAATTAATAGGAAGCATTCTGGAAATTAATATTCTAGCTTATATAGAGTAGTGATTAACATAACACATCTTTAAATGAGAAACCTTTAGTTTTTGTTTACTATTTCAAAAATATTGAATCCTTTTAGTGCGAATCTTATTTTGAAGATTTTGTTTTAAAGTAAAAAAACTCAACGTAGTAGTAAAATTACGAAGCACTAATTTCGTAAGTATGGGTATAGAACCCTATATATATATTTTCTTCAAATGCCATTTATAAATGTAAGGAATTAAGTAGATTAATTAAATGTAGAAACTAAGTTGAAATTTAGCAAGTCAGCAGTCAGATAAAGGGAGTAAAATAATAAAAATACGAGAACATCTCTAAATTCAATATTTACATGTGCATAGAGAGTGGCATTTACAGTTCTCTTAAAATGTCTCCTCTGTAAATTACCATTTTTCTAAATACGATACAAAGCTGTTAGTGTTGTTATAAACAAGCGACCGTTAAGTGTCATTTCTGCGAGAAACTAAGTTGAAATTTAGCGAATCAGCAGTCAGATAAAGGGAGTAAAAGAAAAAAAATACGAGAACATCTCTTAATTCAATATTTACATGTGCATAGAGAGTGACATTTACAGTTCTCTTAAAATGTCTCCATTGCAGCCAAATAGATATTTCTCTCGACATAATTATTAAGCCATTATAGTACTGTTAAAATTCATAAAAATGTTTTAGCTGATGATTTAAAACATAAATCCTGTTTCTTATTCTTTGCACACAAAAAAGGAATCACCTCGGGTGCCAACTCTGCAAGAACAAAAGCTGTTATAAACAAACGACCGTTAAGTGTCATTTCTGCGAGAAACTAAGTTGAAATTTAGCAAGTTAGGAGTCAGATAAAGGGAGCAAAAGAAAAAAAAACGAATACATCTCTTAATGTAATATTAACATGTGCATAGAGAGTGACATTTACAGTTTTCTTAAAATGTCTCCATTGCAGCCAAATAGATATTTCTCTCGACATAATCATTAAGCCATTACAGTACTGTTAAAATTCATAAAAATGTTTTAGCCGATGACTTAAAACATAAACCCTGTTTCTTATTCTTTGCACGCAAAAAAGGATCATCCCGGGTGCCAACTCTGCAAGAACAAAAGCTGAAAACAAGCAGTCCAAAGAAACAAAAGGAAGAAAGAAACCCCGAAAACGTGTTTTAATTTAAATTTAATTAATTTACAAATTCCTCGACGACACAGCCCGCTCGTAAAGAGGATTATTTACGGCTATCGGGGTGTGAAGCGGACCAAAAATAAAGGAAACTGAAGAAAAAAGAAAACTATATGAATATGATATAAAACCAGATTCTCCGAAAGAGCCCAAACGTCAGTTTAAGGTGTCCTATCAGCTAGAGTTCAGGAGCGTCCGTCCTTATTTTTCTTATGCAACCATTGTTGAAATAAATAATCAATTTATTTGTAGAAACACAAGAAGTCTTTTCGTGTAAAATTATTGATTGATATTTTATTGAAAAAATCGCATTTCGATGAATATACGTAAAAAATAGCTATTTTAGATGAAAGCTTTTTCATCAAACTAATCAGAGGTTTGAATAGTTGGTATTCTACAGCACATTAACATAACATAATTTGAATTGAAAAATATTCGTTTTAGGTGCTTCGGTTTAGTTGCAAAACCGGCAATCTCCATTTCGACTAATCACATTCATCAGAACCTCATTATCGGAGTGACGTTGGACAATCGAAAAGTGTTTGCAAGGTAGGAAAAATATGGAGATGGTTAATCCAAATGTAATAGATATGGGAGTTGAAGTTAATGTCTTAAAACTTTAAGATGTTAATACACTTCTAACTAAACATTATGGCGAAGAGTAGCAGACGATTAAATCTCTCCAGTTTTCACTAGTATTTCAGAAAACAATGAAGAGGCTGTTGAAAGAGAACCAGAAGCTTGTACCGAGCTATCCGATTTAGTTGTTTAAAAAAATGTATATTATGACGAAATAAACTTAGTTAATTGATAAATTCTACTTATTCAAAACCCTATTTGGTACAAAACATGTTTATTTCATTACAAGTGATTGCCAGTTTTCGAAAATGGCCTTTCACTATATCCACAACTTCTAGGATTTGATATAGATAAATCAGTCGGATATTGTTTAGCGTTTGCTGGCAACCACTTGTAAGCTTCTGCTTTCCGATCCAAGCACATTTTTCAAATAGAATTAAATTTCATTTGTAATTACACTTTTTACTGCAAGTTATTTACCTACTAATAATGTTTTGAAAGATATGTCACCCGAGAAAAAAGGAGGATAATCTACAAAAAGAAACAAGATCCCACGAAAACATAAAATAATGTAATATAACGTCACGTCTCACAACGCAGTTCTTCCACCACTAAAAGTTTTGAAATCTCATATAAAACCCAGTGAGTTATATTATCTTATCTACTCAATAAATTTGTTATAAATTATTGTCTAATATTGATTAGACAATAATTTATAACAAATTTATTGACCTATCAACACTTATAGTGTACAGTACATTAAACATAGTAATACAATCTGAATATTCTCTGACATACAAATTGTGAGAATTACCATCACACTTGCTCGCCATTTTCGTATAAAATCAAGCATATTTAACTATTTTGGAGATCTAAAAATTGATAGAAATAAAAACTACCTAATCTTTATCTAAAAAAGAACGATCTTTATCTAAAGAAGAAACATTCGACCAATGTGTACTACCAGTCTTAACCAATGCATGCAAAACCTGGACACTTAAAACGGACATTATAAGGAAACTGCAAGTCGCACAATGCTCAATGGAAAGAAATATGCTGGGAATAACCAAGAAAGATATTAAAAGAATTGAATGTATGAATGTACGTAGAGTGGATACGACAGAAGACCAAGGTAATAAATGTCATCCACAGAACCAAACCCCTCAAGTGGCAAAAGGCAGGACACCTGGCAAGAAGGACGGACTACAGATGGACTACAAAAATTATAGTATGGTACCCACGAGGAATTAAGAGATCTAGAAGAGGACCAAACATGAGATGGGACTATCCATTAGGAAATGAGCAGGGATAACTTGGGCCCGCATAGCCAACAATTGACAACAATGGGCCCAACTACAAAGAGAGTATCTAAATATGTGAGGGAGACTACATCATAATTGGAAATGGTTGAATAAGCTGAAAATGAAGATGAAAAGCTACAACGTGATGCGTAGTACCATTTTAGCCGCAAAATGCAGCAGTGTTTTCTACAATAATTGTGGTTTTTGTTTCGATTTATTTTTTCCGTGTCATAATATTAGATTTTATATTAATTTTAAATATGTTCTGGACAATATATTTAATCAAAAATTTTTTTTATCTTTGGACAGCATTTTTTTTTTTTATTTTAAATGACAATATTATTTTTATTTTATATTTTTATATTGGCGCAGTATATGATGATTTTTTTTTGATGAGGTGGGAAAAAATCTTGCATAGACACCTTCAATACCAGCGATGTTGGGTAGATATTTGGTAGTGTCGCCAGATATTTGGTAGTATCGGATTTTTACCGACTAAAAAAACCCTCTTCCTTTCGTTTTGCCTTCTATGCACCGGTAACCGCTCTCGCATTTCTTCAGTGCATTGGGCTGTCTAAAGAAGATGTTCTTTTTCTTTGGTCTCTATTATTTCTCTCGCAGTCCTATCTATATGCGCCTTCCCAAGATTGTGTAAGGCCAGTGCGTATATTTGATATTGATGTCTTTGATGACTCCATCGGGAACAGTAGTACACGGTTTCTTCATCTTGTCCACTGTGCCACAGTATTTGCAAAGATCAGTACTGGATCTTTTTCGTTTGTAGAGATACTGTCTAAACCACCCGTGTCTTGAAAGTGTTTGTGTCAAATAATAGTCCACTTTCGAGTTTAGCCATGTCTCAATGTCTGTGATAAGCTTGTGTGTCCAACGCCAGCGTCCGTACTTTCCGTTGTCTCATTTTTGCTGCCAGCGTTTCACTAGGTTCTTTCGGGCTCCATCTTTTGCAATAACCTCGTAAACTTCAGTTCATATGATGAATTTACCTGAGGAAAAAACTACATATCTTACATTTTTGAAGATGGAAATTAAAAAAAAATGATTTAAACAGCCATTGCTGATTGCTTTCATCACTATACCACTATAATAAAATATATGCGCATATCTGGGCGCATATATTTTATATCATAAAACAAATATCAGAAAATTATTAGAGGTTAACGGAAACATGTAACTTATATTTTTTTCAAGAACGACCCTTTTTTATTTAATATCAATAATTTTTTTTTCATTACTTGTTCTTCTTTTGATGTTTTACCGCTTTTTATCTAAAATTAATCGTTTATCATTTATTAAAAAATACATTTGACTTCATCTAACATTGTTGGTATGCTGTTGAAATCATTTCAATTTCATTTAAAGCAAGGCAAGGTGGATGGTTGGTTCGCACTATCTAAAAACTGCGATGCAAATCGCATACAATTTTCTCTCTCCCAATGAAATTTATTCGTGCCGTCACAGAGGTCGCGACAGGCGCGCGTAACGCGGGGAATTTATTTAAATCATTAGTGGCCATTGTGCCTCGACGATATATCATCGCAAGGTGCTGCTCCTAGCGGTCGCACAAAAGCCCGTGACGTATTGTACCGGTTCTTTGCGCCGTTATGGAACAAGAGGCGTGGAATTTTCCATTTTCGAGTGTCCTTTCTGCGAGATTTGTTGTGCTCGAAATGTCTCTTTGCGGTTTTTGTTTCATTTTCTTCTTGTTAAATTAAAATATGGCACACGGAGCCATTTTTACCGTTTGATTGACTGTTGAAAACGAATATTTAAACAAATAAAGAGTAATAGAGATATAATTTCATTTTCCAATGAACGGATGCATTTTAAATAATACGGGAGGAAATGCAGAATTATTCACTTCAAGATCTTGCTTACTCCTCTGAAGAAACAACAGCGAATATAGATTCTGTGGGGAAAATGTAGAAAAAATAGAACATCTCATCACTGCGTGTAGCCAGACGACAACCATTCGTGCCATAAATTTGGTACGACAATAGATCTACCTATAAGGTGGCGGTGATTAGCTCTACCATACAATCTACAATGTAAAAGATTCAATAATAAAAATTGAACGAACAGCGTGAACATACTTATATGAAGAAACTCATTTGAAGAAAACGGAATTTATAGAAACCTTAATTAATTACTAGCTTTTTTCCGCGACTACGTTCGCGTCACACCTCGAATCGTTCATGCATTGATTTAAATGATTGTTTTCTTTATAGATAGAGCTAGTAAGGCTTACAAATGCACTATTTAAACTATGTTTTTAAGAGTTTCAGAGCTACTCGTATTTCATATGAAAAATCAATTGTCGATTTTCTGGGTATTATACAGGGCAAGTCATGAATAAGTGCAAATATTTTCAGGGCTGGAGATCTCGATAAAAAAAACGTATTTCCTCTTTACCGTTTTTCAAACAACTCCAAAATAACAGAGTTATTTTACTTTAAAAATTTCCAAAAAAAATTCTTTTCGGTTGTTTAAATGCGTTGCCATATTATCAAGAAATTATGGTTTTTAATTAAAAACTAAAAAAAATCCAAAAAGGTTTTTCAAAAAATTCCATATTTTCAAAAAAATTCTCGCGGAAAAACTCATAATCGTGTTTCTGGGGTTAAATATATTACCGCTAAGAATAATTGCACTTATTTAAGACTCGCCCTGTATATCCTTTCAAAAAATCGATTTTGTTATTTTTGTCTTATTAAATATTTTTTACTTAAAATTTATAAAAAGCCATCAATATGCCAATTTCAAGAGCATTTTTATTCTCTTTAAATATTATTATGTATTTAAAAATATCCGAAAATTTAAAACCGTTTTTTATTTTTTCTTCGCCTATTTACACTTTACGACTTTATGACACACTTTGTATACCAAAATTAAAACTTTTGATTAGACCCGTCTGAAATAAATAATCTTAATATTTCTAGAAGTTATCGAAATCAAAGTATTTCAAAGAAGTTCAATTTTAGCCCCAAAATGATTTTGAAATCTTGCTTTTTAACACTTTTTTTCAAATTTTTCTAATTACTTCCATTGACTGAAACTAATTATGTATGGTTTGATAGAGGTTGGATGGCGCTCTTCCATGGCGGTTTTTTTTTATTTCTTAATTATGTATAGGGTATTTTAGAAATCGAACCAAAGTCGAAATTTTGCATAATCTGAAAAAAGAAAATCTCTCCAAAATAGTAAATAGTGAAATAACTATTTACCCTCTATAGATAGAACCCTACCTATGGTCCCATATAAACTGTATTACTAAAATAAATAGTTTTGACATATGAAGTTTTCAATTGAATACCTGAAATTTTCAATTGTCGCTTTTCGTGATATACTCCCTTGATATTTTTTTTATTTTTCATCTTGTTTTTTATTTATTAAGAGCACTAATATTCTCTTTATACGTTATTTTTTATTCTTTGAAGGATAATTGAAGAAGAAATATTTCGTTATGAAGTCACTAAATAAGCCCTTGTAGAAAGAGTGATTCAAGCTCAGAACTTGATGGTCTAGCGCTGTGACGTTCTTTTTTGTATCAAGAGTTACTGGTTTAAAATTGAAAATCTACCAGAGATCATGTACAGAGTGGGTCAAATTGGACACTTAAAGGGAAACTCCCTTTTCTATAGGAGAAAGACGAAAACTAATATCGGTGTCTGGAGCCCAATTTTTATCAAAAACATGATGAGGGGGTGAGAAAAACTCTGTGGGGAGAAAGATACCCTCGTATAACCGCTAAGTACTTCTAATTATTGAAATTTAGAACTTTTAGTGTTCTACAAAGATAAAATCCATAAATGCTAAGTCCGGCGCCGGCGGCTTCGACTCGAGTCCTTGGTTAGCTATTCAATTATTCTCGACATTGGCTGGAAAAAAATGCCGCATTGTGAGGCCTCGTTTTGCTGGAAAAAATATGTTTTCGAGTTCCATTAGGAGCAGATCATCAATAAGGGGTCCAAAGCCTACTTGTTAAAAGTGGCTAACTTTTAAAAATTCTGTATTTCGAAGGGGACTATAACAAAATATCAAGCTTTAAAATGTAACTAGAAACGTATTTAGTTAATTTTAATTTAACTCAATATTTTCATTTTTCTTCCAACTTACAATCGCCTATGCTTTTCACCAATGTATTTCATTGACATTTTCGGTTTTTAAAGCACAATCAAATGAACAAGCATCGCCGTCCTCTGTCACCATCGAAGCTCATTCAAACATTAATTGGATTTTTATTTTTGTCTTTTGTGAAGCTAAAATAATTTGAAAAACTTTTCAAAATGTTAGTGCGTTTTTAGCAATGTTCGCATTTTAAAATGATAAAAGGTTTATTTATTTATGTAGTGTGGTTAAATTTCATACGGTAATCGCAAAACATTTTCCGATGCATGTCATCAATCATATCGAAATTGACACTAAAACCTATAAACCTGACTAAATGAAATTTTGGCAAAAATTTTTAAATTTGTTGTATAATTTAAGATACTGAGCAGCTCTTCATTTTACTTTATAGAGCAAATAATTGTAATAGATATTTTATTTAGATTAAAGCTGCAAAAATTAGTTTAAAGCGATTTTTATTATCGCCATGTTGGTCACATTGCGCCGCGTTTATCATTTCACAATTATCATAATGTCACTCATTATTTTGTATAATATCCTGTTGTTGAATCTTTGGGAGTAATTCTCGTTTTTTTGCCGATTTTCATAGTCTTTTTTAAAAATTGTATATACATGTATACGAAGAGTACGGTCAACACGCTTCGCAAAATAAGATGTACTGAATAAAGACAGAAGGCAAGTATTTTCCCAAGCGCATGGAATCTAGCGTCAGATTATAAGTGGTTATGTAATAAATACTTATAATCTGACGTATTTTTGTCCTCTCCGACTTATACTAGATTGCCATAGAGGTTCACTCCTATACATATAAACGCCGACCCAAGGTTTCGCTTGCCTGTAGGGTTGATATATTTTACTATCCTTTCCCTTATTTAAATGTTTATTTTTTTATTCCCCCAGAATTTTAAAGGAATAGAATATACATTTTTTCAAATTTTGATGACAATTCAATGTTTTTTGATATTTTCCTTTTCTCCTTACCCATATTTTCCCTTCCATTCCACCATAATGCCAAGGGAATAATGACAAATTCAAACGGCGATTAAATTTCGCACAAACCAAAACAAGTCATTCCGGACGTGTTAAAACAAGATAAGACGCAATGAATAATTTAAAAACAGCGTGCTTATCCCGACGGCCTTTCATATTGAAATGGGAATAGGAGGGATTCAGGGACCCGTCTCTCGCTCTTCTCTGTTTGTGTTTGTGTTTTGGGGAGCGTGTTCCCTTCGACAATGGCTCGTGAAAATCAGTTTAAGAGATTAACGAGGCATTTTTCACCGATAATGTTATAATTGTTGACACAGGCAAATAATTTACTTTTGAGTACGATATGTAGTCAGTGACAAAGAAAATTTGGTTTTTGAAAAAAGTTTTTATTAAATCAACTTGACATAAAATAGCTGGACCAATATTGCTGACTTTTCTTTGAAAGGATATGAGTTAGTATATGTGAGTGCTTTTAAATTAAAGACGCCTTTATAACTATCCTCTTTAGCTCATGTAAAGTACTGTCTAGAAGTATAAAATTCTGCAGAAATGATCTATAAGCGAAGAATACTTTTGAACAGATTTTTGAAATTCATCAACTAAATGGGTAAAGTTATTAAAAAGTTATATAAAACTTTGTGACCGCTGGATTATACACATACAAATTGGCACAAATATTCCTTTAAAAGATATGAGTTAATTAATTGGATAAAGCGAATTTAGGAAATTCATACCCTTACCGAGTAGAATTAGGTATCAAAGTGTGCTGAACAAAAATTCATAACTATAACATATACTAAGGGCTGGCAAAGGTTAGTCTTGGGTCGAGATTTCCGTATGTAAGAGAGTACAATGCGTTTATTATGTACTGAACAAAGGGAGAACAGTAAACACGTTGCCAAACGTATGAAATGAATCGAGAAACTGTGCACATTGCTAAGAGACGTGGAAGGGGACATAGCAAATTTGTCGCTGTTGACCGGTCGACCCAATCAGTACCTGTCAGCACTTAAAGTTCTAGGGAAAGGTGTACGTCATGCATTCAGCTTCACGATTTAATTACGTCTCGTGATACTTTATTTGTTTATTTATTAACGAGTCGTTTTTTTCGCTATAGCTTGAAAATTTTTAAGTGCAAGCTAGAAACACTTGCATTTTTGGTAAAAATAAGTGGAATTGAGTTGGTTTTCGACATTGGTCGGGCTATTAGAACTCCGAATTCAAAAATCGATATCTCGAAATCTATTAGAAATAATTGACTGCAGTTTTTTCAAAAACTTTCTTAATATATCTGCTATATTTTCTTCGTAGACAGTAAGTGAAAATCTTTATCAATAAAAAATTTATTACACGACTGCTGAAAATTGCTATGCTCTAAAAGTAAATAGATGCGTTATTTACAATTTTTGAATGGAAGGAATTTTTCGAAAAAAAGTCTTTTAAATAAGCGGTTTGCGATCGTGATTTTAATTTACTTGATAGGGAAAGGCGCAGGCGTACCGGCAACGCCGCAACAGCACTCCGTCGCATTTCTCTCACTCCGACTTAATAAGATCCCTATGCGATTTACTTCCACATATATGTAAATACCGACCCAAAAGTAACAGTTGCCCGCACGGTAGAAGAATAACATTTTATAGAAGGGTTTATTTAGCGACATCAATAATATGCACGAAATAGTTCTTTAACAAATCATCCTACTGGGGATAAAAAAAACGAATAAACAGTGCATATTAGTGCATATTTCATTCCAGGCAAAAAATTTAAAAATAAAAAAAATCATTTTTTCAAGGGGGTATATCAAGATTTTAGAAACACAGTTTAAATAGGAAAATAGAAATTTTCATAGAAATAATCGTAAATGGGCATTTTACTATTTTTTATTGTCGAGAGATTTTCTTTTTTTCGATTTTCCAAAATATCCACTTTGGTTCCATTTATAATTTTTTAATTATCTAACACTCTGTACGTAATTAAGAAATAAAAAAATCCATGGAAGATCGCCATCCACCTTCTATCCGAATGGAAGAATATGGAAATATTTGAAAAAAAAAGTGTAAAATATCAAGATTTCAAAATCATTTTGAGGCCAAAATTGAACTTCTTTGAAATGCTTTGATTTTGGTAACTTTCAGAATTATTACCATTTTTTACTTCAGAAGGGTATAATATAAAATTATATTTTTGTTATACAAAGAGAATGAATCCTTATCTTTAAGCTTCATTCAGAACCTCGCAATTAGTGGAATAAATTAGTGGTTTCAATTACACTTTATACTTTTTAGTTTACGATCATTTACAATGTTTAACAAACACAATTAAAATTAATAGAATATCCTAACAACAGCTTGCGTTAGTCAGTTGTATCCCGAGAAAGTCTCATATTTAGTTTATAAAACAATAAAATTTTGATTTATAACCACAATTTCTCTTGATGGAAGATAATCAAAGGCCAAAATGACATTTCTCAAATTTTGAATTATAATTAGTGGAAAAGTTAACCAATTAAAATATTTACCACTAATTTTGACATTCTGAATTCTTACATTGAACTTAAAGGAACAAACTTCTACGTTAATTCAAAACCACTAATTTATTCAACTAATTGTGAGGTTCTCAATGAAGCTTTAGTTTTATGCAATTTAAAATGTATGAAATGTCTACTTCCTGAAATGTACTACCATGGTGACAATCGTTATTATAAATAGAAATTTTAATAGCCCAACTTATATTAGGTTAGGTAGTTATTAATATTTATTATATGTCATTAACGGACTTATTTTATAAAGAATAATTGATTAAGTAGAAGAGATTATAATTAAGCAAATATTCTCTCTAACAACCATCCATGCGAAAATAATTAATGCAGATAAATGAATCTACACTAAACTTCCTGTAGTACTCTTTATATATTATAGATTAATAAACTAAACCTGTGCATAATACTGCAGAAGACCAACTACCGTTAGATGGCCTTATTGCTTTAATTTTATTATACATTGAATTAACGTGAAAAAGAGCAAATAAATGAATCTATATTTTATTAAGTGTTCTTGGCAAGAAGAGCTACCGATATCAGTAAATTTAACGAGAAGTAGACTAAAGAACTAAAATTGCACTTTTTCTAACATAGAACTTTATTTTACCGCATCTTATCCGATAGTCAAGCAGCACTAAAAGCTATCAACTCGGTAACCATCAATTTGAAGTTGGTCAAAGAATGCCTAAAGAAGGTCAACGAATTATGCAAAGAAAATAAAGTCTTCCTACTTTGGGTGTTCGCTCACCAGGGGATAGAATTCAATGAAAAAGCAAACATTTTAGCGGAAACAGCGTTCCAAGCGGAAACCAGCTTAAAGCGGAACTGAAGAACCTGGAGGATTCCATCCGTAGCCTGGAATGGGAATGATCTAACGGTCTAAGACACTTGAAAAAGTTCCTCAGGACTTACCGAGAACAATCAGATTTTTCTTGATTGAAGCAAGAACAATCTTCGGATGGTCACGGGGTTTCTAACAGGACACTGTCTCCTCAATGAACACTTCAGTATATTGAAACTGAGAAACGGAAAATGCAGATTCTGTGGGGAAAATGGGAAAACACCAGAACACCTTTTTATATAGTGCGCCGAGACGATAACCGTTCGTGCCATAAACTTTGGTACCTGATGTCAAAGATGGAGGGCTGGCCTCTGTGTGCCCGTCTCAGATACTGGCGTTTGTCAAAGAATTGTCATAACCCGCTATAACTCAAAAAAGGGGAACACTTATTAGATAGGACAATTGCATTGTGGCTATCTTTTGTGTGGTATTGTGTGGCATTGGTGTATAACTCGAAAAAATAACCTCCTCCAAATAAACTGTATTTGTATTAGAATTAGTCATAAAAAAAATTAAACCGAAGAATATTTCGTCGGCTTCAGGACGAAAAGGCGTATCTCGATTTTTGGCGATTTTGAGATATCAACGTCATGACATGCCCAATGGGTCAAATTTTAACATAGCGAATTTGCGCATCTCAATATTATACCTTTTTCATTTTATATTCGTTTAAAAATTTGCCCCATCTCAAATACTACAATTCTTCGTTATGACGCAGAGATTTATCTTGAGATAGGGCTCTTTGTTATATCAACTATTATACCAATTTTTATACTACAAGAAAAATGGAATTTGAGATAGGTTCTTTTGTTTTAAGTTATGAAAATGCATGCGAGAGAAAATCACACCATTCTGCCTAATTATTTTCTGATGGTTGCTTGGGTTAAAATAAAACTTCTATCATGGCAGCAGCTCTCTTTTACAGATTTTGAGTGTTTTTTTTCAAAAGCCATTGTTAGAATTAGCTACACTCAGCACATAGCTGTATTGGGTATCCAAAAGATTGTCCGAGAATAAATATGGCCGAAGAAAAATTGACCGAAAGCAAAACAACGAAACGAAAATTGCCCTAATGGAAAATTTCCCGAAATCATAATTTCCCTAAGAACATTTTAGCGAACCAAAAAGTTGCCCGAAGAATACAATAACTTTCATCTCATTATCACTGTCAGGCAATTGTCATTGTCATCCCTGCCAATTTTTGGAAAATGTTATTTATTGTACCTATCAAAGTGCCTATCATCATCTCGCATAAACACGTAGAATGTCAGTGAACAGGGAAAACAGAAACTGTTAGTCCACAGTTATTTGTATCAAAAATGCACGGGTGAAGAAATATGTTTTGTTTGCTTTTTATTAAATAGACCGTGTGTAAACTGATTGCCCTCTATTAGAACAATATTTTACAAAAAAGCGACATTTTGGATAATTTTTATTTCTGTTGTATTGCAATTACTAATAAACCAAAATATAATTATTATCCAAACCAAACCAAAACAAAACCTATAATACCTATTAAGAAAATATCAAGATCTACAACCCCTTTGCATTGGTGATAACCAGTCATTCAACTCAATGAACTAAATAATTATTAAAAATATATTAGGTGGTTAAAACATTTATTTTTGTACAAAAAACAATACTATTAAAATAAGCTAGATAAGAATATTTTAATTTATTACTGTCTTTGCTTCTGGAATGAAAATTGTCTTTGTTTTCAGTTGATCTAATCCAACGCGAATAAAAGTATTTAAAAATAGTTTTTTCTGATTTTTTGGTGATTTCCAGATTTTTTCTTGTATGTATGTATTGTATTTTCTTGTATGTATTCCATAATGTGAATATTGTATTTATTATTATTTATTTTATCTTATTAATAACACTTTACCGTCATTTTTAAATTTATTTTACATGGGCATTATTATTGTTATAACAAAAAGGCCTATCTCTATTAAACAACTAAAAATACATTATTTATTAAAATTTACGCTCAATTTATCTTCAGAACCGTTCCTCAAGGTCTCTGTTTAAGTGTTAATACAAAAACACTATTAAAAAATTAAAGACTTTACATTTATTGGCCAAATAAACCAAGTGATTTTCTTTAAATTGCTCTCCTGAAAAGTAGCAAAAATTGAGATACGCCTTTTCGTCATAAAGCCGACGATATCAGTCTAATAAATTTCCATAATATTATAGGAAATATATGAATACTTAATGAAAATTAAAAAATGAAACATGAATATAATTAACATATAAATAAAAAATTTAGAACTTGTCCTATGCTACCTAAGAAGTTTGTTTCGTTCAAATTAAATCCCGGTTTCTCAAGCGCGAATAAAAATTTGGAGATATAAAACGGAAGGTTTACAATCGTAAACTGACAGCTCATTTACCGCTGTCCAGTTTCGAATACTTTAGAACTCCATAGGCGTTCAGAAAATATATTTTTTAATTTTATCTCTTGTTAAGAGATAACATTTTGAATGTTAAAAATAATTATAATAGGAATGTTTCTTTACCTGGCCAGGACCTGTTAAACCTGCTGACATCACAGCTGCTGATTGCTGTGCTGCTGCTGCAGCCGCTGCCATTGATGCTGCACTCAAAGAACCATACGCAGCTGAAGGATTATAATAGGACGCCATTGATTGTCCCATACTTGAAGCTGCCATGCCTAAAATAAAGAAAAATGTTTATTTAAGGATTTCAGTTGGATTTTTTTACAAAAAGTATTCAAGAGATTTTTTTCAACTCAAAATCATGATAGAAATTTAGTTTTTTATTAGAATAATCAAATAGAGTTGATTGAATCAGAAAAAATCAGAAAACTCTCGGTACGAAACCATACTTACAACATCAGTTTCTAGATAATACAGGGTATCGCATTTGGTTTGTCAACTATTTTTGGAGTAAAAATAGAGGATATTGATAGCATATTGGCATATATTTATAAAATAACGGGACTTTACATAATTCCAGTAAGTGTGAGTATGTTTTCGTCATGCATTTTTATGCAATTTCATTAGTTCATTTCAAATATGACAGATTATACTTCAACGTGATGGGAAGGACTATGGGATTAGCGATCAATGCGTACATAAAATTATACAAACTCACATAGAATGGGTTTCCTCATATTCATTTATTTCAAATAGTTTATCATTTCATAGTATAAGGAGATTAATTTAATATGTAATTAATCTATAGGCAATTCACGTCTGTTTATTTTATGTTTATTAAAATAATGGGGACTGTTTATTATTAGTAACAATTTGGACACCAGGAAATATCTCACGATTTTTAAATAAAGAAAAATGTAATTTTCAGTATAAGCAAATGCAAGTAAAAGAATGATTGATAACCTATAAATTACCTAACTAAAACAACTAATGAAATTAATATCAGTATTATTTCAAATAAAAATAAACATTTGTGTAATTTTTATATACCAAATAGTATAATGAGAAGAATTCAGATGTAAAATCTGTGCCCTTGAAGTTCGAGAAATATATAAAGGTCTATAATCCCTACACAATGACAGTATACTAGACAGGTGGTCAAAATGCTCTGGAGATGTACACATATCATATAGTTTGTTATGAGAAAGGCATTGGATATTTCCATAACGTGTTTTGTCTATCTATCTTTAGTTCGACTTATAAATTACTGATACTAGTTTAAGTAAAAAAATAATCATTGTAGCTGGATAAAAAATATCGTCAGTGGCACTGACACTTTTTGCTCGTCAACAAATACATGCATATTTTCGACTTCCCTTAAATAGGCTTGTTATGAATAATTTCCTAACAGAACATAAGTGTTTGGTTAATAAAACAAATATACTTTCTAAGTTTTTTATCTTCCTTGACAGCGACAGTATCAACCTTTGAATAAGAAGACTAAGGAAGGAGCATAATGCTATCCATGTATTCATGCATGGTGGGCGGAAAAAGGACTCTAGGGTGGGGATCCTTGACAGTTCTGTTTGACGATTCATTTGACACGTTTGAATTTGATTTGAAATTTTGTGGATTTGTCAGTCTTTACGGAGCTTATTTTATGTTATTTATTATTTATTCTACTACTGATAGTTGTAAGGTAGTAAATCTAGATGGAAATTGTGGCAGAACTTAAATTAACATTGACACTATCGCTATTTATCGAAAAAGACTCTAAAATAGTTGGTTGTGTAGCCTGCGGTAGATCTCGGCAAAAATCGAGTGAAATAATGGAACAACTTTTTTTCTAGTAGGTGACTATATAATATACATACGTGTAGTAAACCGATCATTTATAAAATTCACTTAAATTAACTAATTATATATTTTTTCTTGCATTTTTGCTTTTATTTACTACTTGTCAAAGATTAGAGGTCAAAGAATTTAGATACGTCAATTTGACTTACCTGCTTCAGTAGCGTATCGGATGTTTATGGTTATAAATAATTATTATAACTTATCTATTTTATTAGGATTTTATATTTTTATAACAATTTTAATAACTACCAACATTTATTCACAACGTAAAATAAAAAAATAATATTGAGTCTACCCCAAGTCTACCCTACATCATAGTTTTACATTTTTTTTAAATAAAATTAGAACGGCACTGATAAACCGGAATTTAAGTCGGCCATATTTGAGGTTTGAGGCCCATCGCGGTGGATCTAAGATTTTTGATATGCTCCTTCCTTAGTCTTCTTATTCAAAAGTATCAACTGAATAGGCTAATTTGGTATAAAATACTATGTGGGTCTCAAGTCTGTGGCTGAGTATAATAACCATAATATATCATATCTATTAGATATGATAATTTTTCTAAAAATAGAAGCAACATTCTCATATGGCAACCAATCCTGGATTAAGAATCACTCCAAAAAATACAAATCAACTAGTGATTGCAAATACTATAAGTCATTAGCTACACATACATATAATTAACATAAACGCTGAAGGAATCAACTTCGAAATTTACAGATGAATGTAGCAAAATAAAAACACTAAATCACCACAATACACCAAAACACTTTTACTTTTACACTGGACGCGCGTTTCGCTAACCATGTTAGCATCATCAGCAGATGATTATAAACTAAAGTACAATCTACAAGGTGAGCGTTTATATACTCGCTCAGTGGGCCCCGAGTGGGCGTGGCAAAATCTAGCCAACCGAGTCAGAGCCAACTAAGCGTAACAGTTAGATTTCCGCCACTAGAGTAGTAGGGACAAAGTTCAAGTTCCTTCAAGTTCTTTGTTCCTACTACTCTAGTGGCGGAAATCTAACTGTTACGCTTAGTTGGCTCTGACTCGGTTGGCTAGATTTTGCCACGCCCACTCGGGGCCCACTGAGCGAGTATATAAACGCTCACCTTGTAGATTGTACTTTAGTTTATAATCATCTGCTGATGATGCTAACATGGTTAGCGAAACGCGCGTCCAGTGTAAAAGTAAAAGTGTTTTGGTGTATTGTGGTGATTTAGTGTTTTTATTTTGCTGTGTAACACCAAAGGTTCCAAACCTCAACTGTAATCAGATGAATGTAAATAAACAGTAGTTCGAATTAAAGCAACAATGTTGTACTTTAAGGTCATGAATTCTTTCAGACTGACATTCGAAAAGAAATATTTCAGTTATAAATTCCTTCTTGACACCTATTTACTTTCGCTGACTGTCATCGAAATTAGTTTGCAATGTCCGCCACAGACAATGGGTACCACCGCAAGGTTAGTCCTTTTCTTTATTTAACTCGTTACGCAACCGCACCAGTACTGGAAACTAAAAAAAAACACACATCGATTGTTCAAAGCGATACTTGAAAAATCATCTCTCACAAGAAACAATCAATCAATTGTAATGCTTTTTAATTAATGTCTTTGTCGACGATTACTAATTTCTCTCTGTTTCTTTCGATTGCTGTTTATATAATCTCGCACAATCGACTCATTATCGTGTCGGAATCTTCAACTCGTTGCGAGAATACGTACGTTATGTTCATGTGCGTTTTTATTCGACCAAGTTAGACCACCGGCAGTCAAGGATCAGCCAATTAGTACTTTTACAACTGAAACAAAGAAGCGAGTGATGGTTTATGTACATTCTCTTAATCTATCCGCTTTATCATTTTCTGATCATTATAGAGAATAGAATAATATTCTTTTAACAATTATAAGATTATTGAGAGGCCGTTCCATGCAACAGAGGAAGGAATTAGAAAATGGGTGTTAAACAAACGTAGTCTAATTATTAGGAAAATGAAACGGAACAAATATCGCAGGGAAGGTGTATGATTGTAGACAATCTAGATTGAGGTGAAATGCTTCCACTGATGTGAAATACCAGGGTCGATAAGGGTAATTTGTGACAGATTAGTGAGGTGACGACTCAAACGACAAAATTTCCACCAGTATCTGCTCCCTTTGGAACTGGCACCCTTTATAGGCCCTACCTGGAAATTGGAATAATATAATTGTAATATGTTGTCGCACCCTAAATAATTATCTTCAAAGACGAGACTGAGTATCTCACAGAAGTAAACTATTACTGTTGAGGGTTGGAACCTTTGGTGTTACCAACGACCTATAACCTCCTTGGGTTAGAGGTCGTTGGGTGTTACCACAGCAAAATAAAACAAAAATTCACCACACTACACCAAAGCATTTTACTTTTGCACCGGACTCGCATTTCGCTAATAAAGCTAACATCATTAAGTTAGCATCATCAATATAGATTAAAACTTAGTTTTAATCATCTGCTGCTGATGCTAACATGGTAAGCGTAATGCGTGTCCAGTACAAAAGTAAATTGTTTTGGTGTATTGTGGTGAATTTGTGTTTTATTTTGCAGAAGTAAATTAACAGAAAAATATCTAATGCAAAAAGAGGCTCTATCATTATGAGACTAATGATCTTCCTAAAGACTGCTTGTTTCTTCTCTACATCTAGAAGGATATCATCAGCACTCTCAGGATAAGGAGGGTAACAGTCCACTGCAAGTCTCAATCTCAGACTTTGAAAGCAAAAACACACTTTGTAGTCGTGTATTAGTTGGACAAAATAGAAATGGAGATTGATAAGATTATGCAGCTTGGAACACTTTACATACAGATTACACATCATCTCTTTACATACAGATTGCCTGAGAATTCTTGGAATCACATTACAACATACCTGCATGATGATTTTTTACTTGCATAAAATATCCTAGCTCCAACTCTACTTAATAACAAAAATTTGTTCTCTTTTTATAGGTACCGGTAGCGATGTTATTATAGACAAAGAACGCGACCACACGATATTTTAAAGATAGCGACTAATGCCAGGTTGACAGCATGATAAGTGTAGATGAAGAGACTGAACGTTACTGGAAAGCATGGGTATTTCCGCAAATGAATTAAAAAAATAGAAATACTTCCTCTATCTTTCATTATTTTCTTACTTTCCCTTCTATATTTTTCTACATGCCTATAAAAATCCCCCAAAGACATGCAAATATCGTAACTCGTAACTAATCTGTAATTAGAATTTTTTTAATTAATAATTTTTTTAATTCTAAATTCTAATTCTAAACTAATCTGTAAGCAAATAAGAAGCCAAGTAGAGCACAGCCGTATACCATCCTTTTCTCGAAGGTATTAGCGGCACTTGTGACAACCCTGTAACTTCGTTTGCTTATCAAGAGGACATACTATAACTGGCCAGATTACCAAAATATCTATGAATATGTGACATTGATTCACTGACAGATCAACAAAATTCTAATGTAATTTTAGATGTGTCACAAACTTCAAATTTTGAATTTTAGGTAGCTTTAAGAGGAAGGGAAAAATGGAATATTTCGAAATATACTTATGGATTAAAAGTTAGCTGTCTAGCCGCTACCGGTAACCGACTTTCCAATTGGGAAAACGGTTGAAAACTAGAATTAATCGATTTGATCCCGTCTGATTTTATTTGTATACGAATGTAACAACATAAATTCAAAAATTATGAATTAGTGCTACTCAAACTTCTTTAACTTCGACAGTGACTCACCCACCGGCATCAAAATTCTAAGGTAGGTACTTCTAAAAGTGTTGCAAACTTCAAGTTCTGAATTTTAATGAAAAATTTCGAAATACGGATTAAAAGTTAGCTCTCTTCGCCGTCACTGAGTTTATGGCGACGGTAATAGGAAAACCTGTGATAGGACTGTTTTGAAAATTTGGATTTTTATATAGAGGCACCTGCTTCATCTTATCTAAAATATTATCAGCGTTACAGTTTTGAATAGGTGCTTAAAGAGAAACTAAATAAAATAAACCGACTTGGTTTTACATGGAATCTCAAAACATTTTATTGTTGAAGAATTGTGTTGCGAGACATTTTTTTACGTTCTATGTTTTTGATGGAATTGGTTAGTCCCTACTGAATAATCTCTCCAATAGGCACTATTATCTTTAGTATCAGTAAACCACATTAAACATTTTTAATTTTAAAAGCAGGTTTAAAAAAATGAAACCGAAAATTTTCCAATCCAATAATATACAGATTCCTATTTACGTTACCTTACTATTTAGCAACGAAAAATTATGACGCACATTATACAAACTTATTTAAAACGATTTTGAAATGTAAAATAATTTGCTTTCAAACAATGAAAAATTAGCGTCCATTGTATAATTCTTTTACAATGCATCTATTCGTTTGTTCAGATGATTATAGGCTTGGTGTTCCGTGAATGTTGATTGTTTACTTTGAAATATTATATTAAAATATCGAAGAGGGAACAATGGTTCGTATGTCGGTGTGAAAAAATGCTATAATTGTTGCCAATTGAAGAGAAAATAAAGTTGTGACAGTTGCGATAGCTCGAAAACTATCATGTGTTTTTTATCCGACGTAATATTGATTCAATACGTTTTTGTATACATATACAGGGTGTTTAGTGTTGACTGGGTTTTCTGTAGCATATTTCACTGGAGATGAAAAGGCCAATTGTGGCTCTATTATAAGAGTACTAAGTAGTACTAAGAATTGATTAAGGGATACCGAGAGAAAAAAAGTCATACTCAAAACAAGTTGAAGCAAAGTGAGCCAGAGCGAAAAAATAAAAGATCTGTATTTCTCTACAGATACCTATTATAATAATTTAAATGTCTATTAAAACAATAATATACTGTATGATCGAAAAAAAAGCGGAAAAGGTCAATCAATGATAATTTGGCAATGATAATATCTAGTCAGTGGCATTTCTCAAAAAACCGTTTTTCTTTTCAAGTGGAGCAATAATCTTTCATAGTCCAGTATTAGAACATGCAATCAGTGAAATTGAAAACTGTGATGGAATGCCGAGAAGCACTGTCCTGGCTGCGTCAAGGCGAGGCTACTCTGTGCTGGGTGCCAGGCCACAGTAATGTGGCGGACAATCAGGAAGCAGACAGACTCGCCAAAGAGGGGGTCAGGGGAAAGGCCGTGGCAGATGACCCACCACTTGTGACCATCAACCCACTGAATGAAGCTATAGGAAATACCTTCAAGACCAAGCAGTAAGAGACGTGGCAACACCGTGAAGACTGCGCTACAGCTCGAAGATTATGGCCAGTGGTAGATAGTAAAAAGACAAAACTACTACTGGGGCACAAAAAGAACCTAGTACGCATAATTGTAGGTGTCTTCACTGGAAACTGCCCCATGCACGGGGGTAAACCTCGTGAGATGGAAGATTTCCAACGACGACTACTGCAGAGAATGCGGAGGGGAAGAAGAAACCATAGGGCACCTAGTGTGCACTGGAATACTGACGCTTTAAAACATTAGGGCAAGGTTTTTTGGAGAGACTAGAGGAAGCAGCAGAAGCCAACATCAGCGACATCGGGAACTTTGCAAAGAGCTGGAAGTGCTTTAACGCAAAGGAAGAATGAGAGGAAGGTTTGGTACAACAATACAGGGATATCGCAATGGGCCCACGGCCTCCGAGTGAGGGATTAAACATGATTCCAAACCCCAACAACCTAACACAACCCTCCACAAAGATATGGATTTATTAATAGGATTTCATTTTGGATGACAACGCTTTTATCTTTGAAACCTGATTGTTTCAGGTTTATTCTTAAAAATCGTTAGAAAGCCACATTGAACTAAATGTAATTAACTTGTAAGACAAATTAAAAATTTGTTGTAAACATAATTAACTTGTAAAGACTCTGTACCATAGAGCTGAATGTTTAGAAAATATAATTTAATTTAATTAACATACTAAAAATATAGACGTATATTATTAATTTCTTTGGTAATATTAACAACGCATCTTAATTATTTGACCAATGGCTATAAATTTATTTTATGAGCATTAAACGTGCCGTATATTAAATAAAGCTGAGAGAAGCCCAAAGTCATTTCACCTACCCACTTGTGTTTAAAATATGCAAATATATGAAGTTGCACCTGTTTCAAAAAAACCTGTCACTTTTTAGTGGAAGGTGTAACGTAGTTGAATATTTGTTAGTTGACTTTGAGAAATGAATATTCTTTTTTGGATAGTTGGAAATTCTAAGTTACTATTTTGTAAATAACAAAAGGCATTGTAAAGTGACTTATTGTAATGGTATGGTATAACAAAGTGGTGTAAAAAACTGTAACTTTTTATAAAAAACCTAAAACACAGATTCTTTAAAAAATATCCAAGAAAACATTTGATTGAAAAAAATATTTGTAGAAAAACCAAGCAGCTCTTGGTGACATACCACTTTCAGCATACCACTTGTAGCTGAGTCAATACTCTCTGCAGGCACACTATTTTGAATAAATTTTATTTACTTTAAACAAGGTATTTCCCACTCCTGATCTAATTTTTCGTACCTTTTCATTAAAAGTGCTCTATTTAAAAAATAATAATTACAGATACTTGTTCAGTGGAAGTACGCATGAGCTTTGATTTTCTCAACTGCATTAGCTAATTATTGTACTTTGTTATTAAACTCTTCGAGATGGCTCTCGGCCTTATCCACTTCGACCTTTTCAGGTCTGTTGTGGTCTTGTTCTGATCATTAAGTTACATTCTCCAGTTTTATTTTTTTTGAAAAAATCTAAAACCTTGGAGACTGAACCCTCCATATAGTAGCCTATCAATGGCCTATAATTCAGTGATGTCAGCCACGAAGCCATGTACAGTTTGACAGAATATGCACATAGCTTCGTCTATTAATCCTATTAGCAATGACTAAGCATCCCATTATCATTTAGATGCATATTAAGGTTACAGCGCCCCGTTAGTAGACCCACGACAGTCTTTACTTATCAGATCTGCCATTAAATCTTGAGAATATTCTTCTATGAACTTTTGTCTCTGCCCTGGTAAACTTGTTTACCATCCTAGAGATTTGTTGGTCACCCGGCCTTTTGTAGCAATTCTTGTTGCTTGTCCGTTTCTACTTTGTCGTGCTTTGACATACTTTAAAATACACACAAACAAACTTATATGGAATCACTGTTTATTTCTGACTAAATTTCATGCAAGGAAAAAAAATGGTATACAACTTTAAAATAAGGCTTTTTGTTGTAAATAAACATGATAATAAAACTATCTAAAAGATCTATATAAAAAAATGATAATAAAACTATCTAAAAGATCTATATCTAAATAAACGAATGCTGAGATATATTTTCTTTTGAATTTTGCGTTTCGTAGTAAAATCACGATTGTCCGGTAATTTTCATTCGATCCAAAAAAAATTGCCTAATGTTGGATTAACAAATGTATAGAGGGGAAGAATTATTGCTCTCGTTGAAGAAGGAATGCCCCAAAGAGACGTAGCAGAGATAAAAGGCTTTACCCAGGGTGTTGTATCGAAATCATATGCAAGGTACTTGGAATTAGGAAGATACAAGAACAGCTAGGCCCAGACAAATTTGTCAAAAAGTCACAACTAAACAACAAGACCGTCTTGTGTGCGGTTGTCAGAGCTACAAAGACAGTTTCTGGCAGCTACAGGTGTGAACGTTTCTGTTGAAACCCTAAGAAAAAGGCTTCATGCTCGAGGGTTTTACAGCAGGCGAGAGTTATGGATCCCACAGTTATCTCGGCAAAATAAACTTTTAGCCGTTAAATTGCCTTCAACATCAAAACTGGACAACTGAGAATTGGCAAAATGTTCTTTTTTCGGATGAGACCAGAATTGGCATAAGATCAGATGACCATCGAATTCGGGTTCTCAAAGCTCCAGGAAGACGAGCGAGACTCCAAGCTGCCAAATCTGTACAAAGATATAAAGGAGGAACTGTAATGTTCTGGGGAGGTATTATGCTAGGAGCAAAAACTCGATTGTTACCACTTCAATACAAACTTTAACGGGTCGGAGGTATATTGATTTAGTGCTAGAACCAATCGTTAGTCTTTGGAGAGCTCCAATTGAGGATAATATTAACTTCATGCACGATACTGCACCTCCTCATACCAGCAAAGTGACTAGAGAATGTCTAGAAACGGAAGGTGTCATAGTTTTGGACTGGCCTGCATGTTCACTAGATCTAAACCCTATGGAACACTTGTGGGACCAGCTCAAAAGAAAGGGTTACAGCTCGTCGAAACAATCCAGGAAATCTTGCTGCAGCAATGGCAGAATAGGAAAATATACCCCAAGACAACGTTGATGATTTAATAAGAAGCATGCCAGCGCGGATAGAAGTTTGCATAAGGGCTAGAGGTGGCAACAAGGATTATTAAAATTATCAATTTTCTTTTTGTTTTTGCTTTTTGGCCATTAAAAATTTAAATCTTATTTCGTTTCAAAAACAAAAAAAAATACCATTGGGTTTACTTTGGGAATTGATTTTTTTTATTGCTATATGGATTATTTTTCATTAAAAGTCATTGGTAAGGACTGAGTTTTATTCATAAACACAAAATGTTTGAAAAGCTGATGATTCCATATTAGTTTGGTTGTTTGTATAGTAACTAAAATAAGCCTAAAGTGAAATAAGTTTGAATATTATACATTCTCACTTAGCAATAATCGAACTACCCACGAACTTTATGAACCAATTTGTATCATATTCTTTCTTCTTATTTCTTCCGCTAAATATCCATTAATTCTCTCGAACTATTTCACAATAGTACATCGGCCAGAAAAGGCGACCATTTACGCGTCAATCAAGCATCGTTTAATCTTTCGACTTGACGGGTCGGATTGGTTACTTCTTTTTGATTTATTAAGCGTACGAGAGAGCGCGCTGACGACAAGCGCTCGATTAGGATCGGTCTTTGACGGGTGTCGGATCGAATTGAGGTGGTGGATGTGTTGCGTCTTAGAGATGGAATTTAGAAGGTCGAAAGTTATATATGCGAAAGTGAAAGTTTCCGTTACTATATATTTTTGTGCTTCAAAAAGCCCGTCTAGAGGCCTAGTAAACTAGGCTTCTTTTTTTACTTCTTGTTGATGTAACATTTGTTATTCATCCATTAAATGTAAAGCTTCATTCAGAACCTCGAAATTAGTCGTCGTATCCTTTTTCGGTTGAGGTTTAAAACACTGTTCCGCTTCACCATCTCTGTATTGGTCGCCCAATACTACTCCTTCCTGGAGGTTGATATCGTAGCATTTTTTGTGGAATTCTATCATCACACATTCTTTCTATATGTTCCTTCCATTTGTTTTTATATACTTTCACTTTTTCTTCTAATGGTTGTATATTTATTTCATTTTTTATTGTGCCATTTCTAATTCTATCTTCTCTACTTATTCCTTTTATTTTTCGTAAGAACGTCATCTCCCTTGTTCTGAGTCTTTATTCTTTTACTTTTGTGGTAGTCCAGGCTTCACTTCCGTATAATACTATCGGTACCGCTAATGTATTATATAGTCTTACTTGTATTTCTAGCCGGGCTTTGTTTTTAAAAGTTTTTGCGATAGTTCCACACACTGTGCACTGACTGGAATTTTTTTTCATGTAGTCATTATCTTTATCATAGGTTATGTGGCATCCCAAGAAGCTGAAGTGCGATATTTGCTGTAAAACTATTCTGGTGTGGATTGCCCCAGTGTACCTCCATTTTTTTTTCGGTAGATATTTTTCCATCATATTTTGTTATTATCTTGTCTAGTAGATGAACCTGCCTTTGTAAGATATCCTCGTCTGGTGCGACTATCAGTTGGTCATCTGCAAACAGTAGTATATTCAGAAAATATTGTCAGTCTACTCGGATATCTCTTCGCTATTTCTTTCCATTCTCTTATAACCTGGTCCACATATATATTAAAAAGTGTAGGGGAAAGAGGACATCCTCGTCTTGTACCTTTATTAAGCTTGTCTTGTACCTCTATTAATAGAAAAATACTAAAAACTAAAAAAAAACTTAACATCCGGATTAACTATACATTTTCGGGAATGTCAGTATAGTAAACTATGCTGCAATGTCACAATCTCGTAGGTACTAAGTAGTTTTAATCTTGTGCTGATAATTCTAACATGATGGCAAAACGCATAGGTTAAAAATGTATAAAATGCATAGCTGTTAAAGGTGTATTGTGGTTAATTTTTATCATTCTCTGTTGAAAATATATGAAGAGTCCAGGGGAAAAACATGATGATGCGCCAATTTTACAGAAGAGGTCTGGTGATATCATAGGATTTAACGGCTTATTGCCCTGCAGAGTTTATCCATTTTGCAGGGACCACTTAGACCCACTATAATATTGCAAAACCCTAAAATTAAGAAATTGGCGCTTATCATGTTTCCCTCCTAAACCATATGCAAATTAAAAACAAACATGCAGAAGAACATACCTAATAAAAAATAAATAAAGTTTCCAATCTATATTGTATGCCTTTCTATCGGATGCGTCTCAAAAGTGGCTCACCCCTATAACTATGGTATGTTAGTATTATAGAGATTTAGTATCTTAGTATTATATGACATAAATTAGGATTGATTGACGTAATCAATTCTTTTCGGCCACTTCCTGTTTCACCGGAAATGACTACAACTTTTGATTTTTAAATGGCATCCTCGGTATTTATTTACTTTATTCGATACAAAATGACACTCTGAATAGAATGACATATCATATGTCAACTTTTGACATTTTCACTTAAAACAAAATTGTATTTTAAATTTCAATCGAGAATGCCGTGGTTGTGTTAAAACACTAATTTTTAATCAAGAAGCCTTGGGAAAATAGATTTGATCGTCTAATGTTTTTGATGATGCCCAAATCGTATTTTTAATCATATCTGAATTTTTTCAAATGGAACGAGGGTGGCTCATTAGCATATTTAGAAAAAGCATTTTTTTGCGAATAATTTGGTACCACACACTTGGTATTTCGAGTCAAATTGTCACCGAAAACAACATACATCAATCAATCCTAATTTATGTCATATACTAACATACCAAATCTCGATTTTTTATCTGAAAAAATAAAAAAGTTATAGGGGTGGGCCACTTTTGAGACGCACCCGGTAGAGTAGGAAAAATAAGAATGTATCTAAGAACAACTAATCTTTTCTCGTGATAACCTCAAGATTCAAAAATATAGTAAGATTCAAAAATAACCAGTGGTCCTAAAAATTTATAACATACCGGTATGCATACCGATATTCAAAAATATAGTTAAGATTTAAAAATATATTAATCAGTGACCTAAAAATCTATAACATACCTGATATTATGTTATTATGTGTGAGAAATAAATAAAGCTAGACTCGCTTTTATGTATTTCATATTCACACAAAAGAAATAGTGCAATCCAAAACATAGTTTATCAAGAATTGCTTTATGGTTCTACACAAGCGCGATCCGATTCAAGACCAATTTTTACCAACGACAATGTCCTTTCCAAAAAAGTACGCATACGCAAAAGTATCCCATCGCGAACCGTCCAATTCATAAATCGCAGCATCCCGACGGCAGGACACAATGGACCACATATCATCTTTCGCGCCCGGCCAACTATAAACATAATCGGTCGACGGTCACGTCGCGAAACGTAAATCCTAACAAATCGCCGAGTGTAAATCAGAAGAGTACGCTGCCGCCGAGCTGCCGATATCGAAAAACGAACAAGACGAAGAACATTTTGACGTCTAGAGGGAGAAGATGCAGAAAAAAGTATTAATGTCCGACAGAGAACTCAACCTGGTAGAATGTGGAACGCAACTCAGGCAATTGATTTGGAGAAATATACAGAAGAAATATACATATCAATTGTACCACGAAAGAAGATTATATGACACAATTATATGAATCGTTATGATTTGTACAGCAAAAATGAGATTAGATACTAAGGTTTGCGGAAGATTCGGAACCGAAGCTGTTTTCCCGAACTGCCAATTTCGGTACCACGCCTTTAAGGAACCGATATTTTCCGTTTTATTGGTGCTTTCGGTACTATCTAATTTTTATTTAATAATGACGCAGTTTGTCAATCAGCAAGATTTTGAAGAAAAGTTGCAAATTTAGTTATTATTTAGTCTAGAAGTTATAGTAGTAATTACCGTCATTTACCGGATATGACTACAACTTTTTACTTTTTATTTTTGATTTTTAAATGACACCCTCGGTATTTTTTTTACTTTATTCGATAGAAAATGACACTATGAATAGAATTACATATCCTATGTCGGCTTATGACTTTTTCGCATATGGTTTATTTGAAATTGTAACATGCGGTTCAACATCAAACGACAATTTGACTCGAAATACCAAGTGTGTGGTACCAAATTATTCGTAAAAAATGCTTTTTCAAAATATGCTAATGAAATATGCCACCCTTGTTCTATTTGAAGAAATTGAGATATGATTAAAAATACAATTTATGCATCTTTTAAGCGGCCAGAACAAGACACAAAAAATATTAGACGATCAAATCTATTTTTCCTAGACTCCTTGATTAAAAATTAGTGTTATTAGTGAGTGCCACAACCAATTTTTATTTCAATATAGAGTGGCACTCTATATTGAAATATAAAATACAATTTTTTTAAGTGAAACTGGCAAAAGTTGACATAAAAAATGAAAGGGTCATTTTCTGTCGAATAAAGTAAAAATATACCGAGGGTGTCATTTAAAAGTCAAAAATTGTAGTCATTTCCGGTGAAACAGGAAGTGACCAAAAATAATTGAATACGTCAATCGATCCAAATTTATGTCATATACTTACATACCAAATCTCGTATTTTTATATGTCAAAATAAAAAGTTATAGGGGCGAGCCACTTTTGAGACGCACCCGATAGTTTAAAAGTGGAGTAAGCGGCATTGTTGTATCACATGCAAGATTCCACATAGATAGACGAAAGGTTACAAGAAATAGCAATCATCTTATGCGCACATCTACGACTAGAGGATAAAATTGAGCAAATGTGACAGATACATAATAAAACTTAATAAACCATTGGCAACTAGAAAGATCAAGAATAAGGAGGGAAGTTGTGACTATCATCTTATATCTTACAAACTGCATCTTACAAACATATATTTCGTATATTGTGTAGATGCTATGAATACAATTAACACTACATAAGGGACATTATTTTATTTCGGACTATGAAGCCAAAATGACGTTGATGTTAGTCTTCCACCCAAGATTCAAGCTGTTGCGTTGAACCGGTATGTCTAGAATAACGATAAAAGGTGTTAGAGGAAAGAAAAAAGAAATGGTGAGATAATAACAATTCTTACTGTAAATGAAGAATTGGCAAAAGAAATAAATGCATAATATACCTAAACTTTTAAAATTTACAATTTTTTTATTTTTAATATGAAAATAGTAAAAGGATTTTTCAATGCAAAATCGGCATCTTTGCGTGAAATTACATTGAAAAAACTACTTAGAAAAAGTTTATACTGAGTAAGCCCCTTGAAATGATTCTGAAACAGTTTACGTTACATCCCCCTGTATGTCGGTAAAGGTAAGTATAAAGTATACTAAAATGGTATTTTTGGAATTAACTTAAAAAATGGTTCATTTTAAGAGAGATGTTCTACATGTCATATTTGACGTTTTAAAAAAATCAGGTAGAGAATCGGTATTCTCGCCGTAAATTTATATTGAAAAATCTTTTTCCACCTTCAAATACAAAATATGAAAATTGTAAATTAAGTTAGTGACTTATATTTGTTTTCCTGTACTTGTAGAAAACTATTAAAAGATAATACCGTACACTGAAAAAAAGGATCTCTCAGTCGAAATGAATATGACTTTGACCCAAAAGATTGGCGCTTTTCAATAGGGCCAAGAACGACGTTTCTTTGCCCAAAGCATTAACTATCTTTTCATAAGCTTTAAAAAATTACTTTAGAGAATAGAAGAATCTATCGGTCCAAAGTATTTCACTCTTGACCCAAAATGAATATGCAAAGAAGTTCTTGCTAGACGATTTTTCATCAAAAGAGTATTTAGCTATTGGAAAAATGACCATGTTTCTTGAATGAAGTACTTCCTAGAGTATTTTTCTTATTATCTTAAAACAAAGTAACTTGCACTTGGTTGAATGAAAATAGATTCAAGAGAAATTTTCGAATTTTTCAAGAGAACCAGTTTTCTTGAGTTAAGAGAGTTTTTCTTCAGGCACAATATTTTCTTTTACGCTAAAATAAATTCTCTTGCCACTATTTTTTTTTCATGAACGATGACGACTTTAGTTCAAATCTATCTTTTTTATCAGTGCATAAATGTCCCCAATAAGTGTATTAAATTAAATCTAATTAGGTTCGTCTCATATATGTTGTCCACATTTATACAGTTAAAATGTATGAGTTCATTTCTTTCATAAATATCTGTTTAGTTTAGTTCTATATTTCATATTGCAATTGTAACCATAAATTTTAAATATAGTACATTAAGTAAACAAACAGGGTCTATTTTTGCATACGCTTGAGAATAACACACGTGTATCATCATCTGAAATTTATTAAGTCCAAAACCAACAAAGGGCTCCGCTGAACAAGTCCTCAAAACCTTAAATCTGCCAGGAGTGTTCTAAAGATTCGAACCCTCCAGATTTAAATTCTGCATCGCGTATTGTGTCCCGTTCACGTGTCCAGCGTCCCATACCTTTTGTTTCTGTATAATTCAGTGTCACTACCAAACATATTCTCCACAATGCACATTATTATTAAATTAAACTGATTTTATATCGACTCATTTAGCCGAGCCGAGCGAGGGATAATTAGTTCGCCAGGTCTGTCCGATCGCTTTTGTACAAAAATAGACGAGGATTTTCTGATCGGTGTAAAATTAATGAAAACTGCCGTCCGAGCACAATAGATTTTACATCCACGTTTCCACCCGATGGATTTTATTTATATTTTAATTTCAAACAGCTTTATAGATATATGTGTTTTTTCAATATTATTTTCGACGTTAATGGAAATTGAGAATATTTGTATAAAGGTTTGTTTGTTTTTTAATATTAAATTCGAATTGACAGGCGTGCTAAATTTCGTACCCTAAATAAAATGTTGACAGGTCAGTGTAATATAAAATTTATCGAACTATTGAAGAATGACCTGGACAAAATATATGTATATCATTATCATAGTAGAAGGAAAAGAGTAGTTGCACTCTCTCAAATATTTTCTGCCAGGTTTTACAATCTGTCGCATATCGGCAGATTGCAGAACGTTTCAGTTGAGTTCCGTCCGTCGACTTGCGAGGTTCGAGCGTTGCGTCCCAGCACAGAGACGGATTGACAAAAAATGAGTGCCTAACTTTGTGTGCTGCTATTGGTTGTAGTAATAATTGAAAAAAATGTGCTTTGGTTTTTTTTTGAGAGTCATTTGTGATCATGCTTGTGTTCAGGTTAATTTTCTCATGATTGATTAGTAGTTAATAATTTGATATTATTTAGATTTAAACCTCAATTTTTTATCGATTTTACTTTTGACAACCATCCCTTGCTTGCTGTTTAACGAAATGCACCAATGTACCAAAAAAAACTGGAAATACCGGTTCCTTAGAGGCATGGTACCGAAATTACCGGTTCCGAAAAATAGCTCCGGTTCCGGAAACGCTATAACGTACCATAACCATGTTAAAATTAAACTTGTTTTAAATTAAAAAAAGTCGTAGAAAATCTTTGAAATAGATAATAATATAAAAATATGTCATTATATATTTTTTTCCGCATTTCTTACCTTCAGATACAGAAGAATTGTTTACTTTTTTAGGATGATCAATTTTTTTTATTTTATTTTATTGTGAACTCACATTTTCCTAAATACATCTGTGTGAAACTATGGCTAGTGCCACGACTATACTTTGCCTAGTTATAGACCACGACTATACAGCTACGTCAGTCGTGACGAGACGCGAAAACAAGGTTATATAAAGTGGCAGAAAAGGAACAAAGGATTTGAAAAGGAGTAAAGCTACTAGTTTCCTTATACTATGTCATTATCGTATATGATTTTTTGCGTTAGTTAAAAATAATTATATAACTAACTAAATTTAAAAAGTAAATGATGTAATCAAAGACAAATAGATAATATCTACTAGTCTTTGTCTATATTTCTTATACAATCAATTGTAACCGTGCAGAACACAATGTAGTATTGCTTGTGAATAAGTAGCTGAATAATCATTACGAAGTAACAAGATAATACAACACAAAATATCTTCAATACAACATTAAAGATGGCAACCTTCACATTTGTGCTCTTCCACGTAACCAATAACAGAACTGTATATAGTCGGTCCATCCAGAAAAGGAACGATACCAACATTGAGTGGTATGAATAAAAATGAAGTACATGCTAATACTACAAATTTAAGGATCTACTTAGAAGTATTTTCTTCATCATGAAGCATTTGATCGGTTCAGGTAGAACTTGCTTGACGTCGGAGTATTAATTACACTGATTAAAGTATTTACCTTTAGTCTATAGTATATTCTTCGACATTTTTGTAGCATCTTCTCGGTCTATCTGCTTTGTTTGTTTTTCAAATAGGTAATATTCGTAGAAAGGTTTAAACAGATGCACGTAAAATTTAGGCTAATTTTTATAATATTTGTGATAAGGAATCCAAAAATAACTCTTTTAAAATGTAAAATTCCCCCTTTCGGATACTGCATAGTCAATGTACGTACTGTCTTGATCATTTGTTTTATTATTGTTTTACCATTGCCTTCAGTAAAATTGTTGAAGTAGAAGTGGTGTATTATCCGAGATTCGGCAAAAATGTCTTCAGATGAAGAAATGCCTCAAGAAGAAGAGTCCCAAGTTTCATTTACTTCTGTCAGAAATGTATTAGCCAGGTAAGATACGTTTTCCTTATTAAATCTACAAAAACCGAATTAAAACATAATTGCCGAGTTATACCTTAACTTCAGCTACTATCGAAATATTTGATGGTACAAATCATCATTAATGAGATGTCGTCTGGCACTGTATATTTTTCTTTTGCGTGTTATATCCATTTTTTAAACAAAACTAAAACCGTAGTCTGCGAAATGAAGCTGCTATTAACCCTACTACCCTAAAGCCAAGTAAATACTACAATTTCTTCTTGAAATTGAAGTTTTTACTGTAAAGAAGTCGGTGCTCCAAGGTGTAGTAAATACTTAAGTAATTTCCACAACAGTACTACTCAGTGTAGTAGGGTCGCGAAAATTTACAAGTATCTACTTCAAAATGTAGTTCCTTCTTAGTTTTGAGGCATTTACTACGTGGACGATACTAATACTTTTAGTATTAGCATGTGCTTTATTTTTATTGATATTGAATTGAAAATATTTTAATATGGTTGTATTGCGTATAGCAATATAAAATTATAATTTTTCTAGAAAAAAAAGTGATTGTTATCATTATATTATTTTCACTGGCAAGATGTTTTTTTTAATTTTCTTAGGAATTTGCAAAATTTTGGTTCTTACTGAATTTAAAATATTTCAGTAAGTTTTGCATTTATTCCCTCCAACAATGATGCTTATTCCATTTTTAAACTGAAGTAATCAGTAGATAAATGAACTAATTATTATTATTACTATGGCTTCTAGAGTAAAAAAGAAATAAATTTTCAACTTTTTTTCTAAATTATATTATATTTGTTGAACCACGATTGCATATTACGGGCAGAAAAACAAAACAGACAGAGATAGAGTTTCTAAATCACCACATTTTCTATCTATTTATTTTACTGACTGTTGTAATGGGCACTTTGCAAATAAAAATAGTTATTAAAGTAATTGGCATAGCATATTATGGCAACTGAAATAGAATATACGAACACAGGTAAATTAAAATAACTGAATTTCATGTTTTGTTATGATTTCATTTTCATTTTGATTTTGATACGGAAGTATTGACCAGTAAGCTTAATTATGGTTTTGGAGATTCTCGATTTATATTTAAGCCTGGATATAAATGTACTCATTATCAAAAAATTATATTGGATAAATCAATAATCATAGGCAACGCCGTTTGATTGCCAACTTGGCTTCAGAGCATTTGGAAGAGGACCCTAATTATGGCCGAAAAATAATCTTCAGCGACGAGGCACATCTTTTGATAAATGACTTAGTTAACAAGCAAAATTATAAAATAAATGGAGTAACCCATACCAGGTTCACCCGGTGACCCTACATCCACAAAAAGTCACTGTTTGGTACGGATTTTGGTCTGGCATGGCGGTTCCATTAGTCCTTATTTCTTTGAAAACAGCCTTGGTGAGGCCATTACCGATAATGCTAACCACTAAACAAAGCCTCTATATTATTACTAAGAACTTGATCTTTTTATTAATCCCTTTTAATGCCTGCTCAAGATTTTGCTCTTTGTTATTGTTGTTCTATACAATGATGATGTATTTGAATTTGGTTTTATCCCGTTATATAATTTTAATTATTTCAATTTTATTTTTCTCATTATAAGGGAAAACTAAACTGTGACATTTTTGAAAAAAAAATGAAAGTTTAAAGATAAATTCCCATTTAATTATTTTATATTGAAAAAATAAAAAAAATCCGTCTTGACCTATCATTTGTAACAAAAAACTTGGGGTTAGTGGTCTGAAGGCAAAAATATTAAACAATTTCTTACATACGCCAAGCTTTCGGAAATTTTATTTTCTTTTTCAAGGCTACAAAATATTACAATAATCAACATAATATAATACTGTATGATCGAAAAAACGGCGTCAGCAATGGCTATGAAATGAAGATCGCTGTCATTTCATATGTAAAATTATATGGGCAATGTCATGGATGTTCATTTCCAAGCCAACTGGACGCCATTTTTGATATCATCATCACGGTAAAATATTTTATAAACTTACGTGTAAATAGTTTAATTTTAAAAACAAATATATATCACAATCCAAATCGAAGAAATGCATTAAGATTTTCAAAAACGTTAAAAAACTCCCTAAACATTCACAATATACACATTATTTATTACATTATTAAACATTTCTAAAAAAGTTTGACATAGATAAGTAAAATTTAATTATTAATAAATTACATGTAAAAATATATAAGGTTAATCACAAGTTACAAATAAATTGAAAAATAATAAAAGAAAACAGTAAATTTTAAATATAATTTTTATTTTTAATAAAAAAGAGTAAGAAAGAAGAATTTTACTAAGATCCTTTCTTTTCTTGTGTTCATACAATTGTCAGTAGTTTCTACCATTTCAAGAAAAAAGTATTTTAATAGTATTAAATTCAGTATCCAACATTTTTGCATTTTTAAAATCAACATTGTGTTTTGTATCGATCACATGTTCTGATAATGCACAACTACGTTTACCCAATCTAGGACCACTAATATGTGTCTATTAATCCGTTCTTTAAGAACAGTAGAAGTTTGTTCAATATAAATTATTGTATTTTTATTTCTGTATATATTTTCATTTTGATGGAGCGAAATAGTAGGTAGGTACATGGACTTTTAATCATTATTTTGTTTATATAAGTTTGTATTAGAGTCCATTTATAAAAGAATCCCAGAATGAAGAAGAATGTGACAGTAAGATGACGAATCAAATCCGATTCTAGGGTCTGCCTATATCCTCGATAGGAATTACGTGGGGATGAATATAGAGCATTAGATTGACTGTTACGTGATCGATATTAAAGAAAAACACAATATTTGTACACGGCGATGACGTGGGGTCGGTTCCCATCGCCAACAAAAGCCAAAATCCGCTCGACTACCTGAAGCACAGACGTATATACGTACAGCGAGAAAAATAGACAAAAATCAGATTTCAATGGAATATCGATTCGAGACCTGACAATGGCAGGATTGTATTCTCGCTTTGCATTCAGAGAGACAGACGGTTTCGTACTCTTGTTCCGGAAAAAAAGAGAAAAGACGACTCGCTCGGCAACCGAAATGTTCAATTTAACGAATGAGGAGGATAATAATGACACCTGGGGCTTCAATCTCTTTTTCCTTTATCTTTTCTTTCACTGTTACGGAATTGTTTGTTTTTGTTCCGTTCGTTCAGGGTGAAATTCGTTTTGGAATATTTTCGAGAATCGGAAATTAAGACGAACGAGTTTCGGTTTTAATGATATTTTATCGATAGAGTAGAAAACATTTTTGGGTTTATTTGAATGAAAGATAGCCATCTTTGGTATTAAAATTCTATTATTTTTGTGTGCCTGTCGACGGAGCAAGCCTTATGACGGACATTTTGATCGCCATTTTGTCTTTCTTTTTCTAGTCTTTCTTATCCTTTTTAAACGAAACTTCTTTACGCGCGTTGGGGGTAAAAATCCATTTACCCCGATAAAAAAATACGCTAGTGGCAACACTGGGTAACAATTTGTGCCATACGCGGCGAAGAAACCTACTATAATAAATTTGATACTGTACCAACTTTAATGTGTACCAATGGTCTGATCAATGACTAAAGAATATAAGGACATGTAACGCCCCTATACGGGCTGCAGCAGAATTTGTGACCTTTTTTTTTGTTTTGGTGGCAAACAATGAGTCATCATTTGGTCACCAGCGGCAATTTTAGCGATTTTTAATAGTTTGTGTGTAGTAAACTTTGTATAAACTTTATTACAATGGTGATTAGTTAGTTAAAAGCAGCAGCGATAAGAAAGAGCCAGGAGGTACGTTTCATAGGTAAATAAACAGTCCACTCCAACTTTTTAGCGTTTTCTTATTGAATTCGATTATTATTCTTCAATTTCAATTAACATCTATATGTACTTGATATGTGCTATACGTCGATACTAGTTTTATACCTTTTGTTAACATTTTAATACGTTTTTTTCGTAATTAATTAGGATGATACACCATAGGCGTAGTCAAAACAATTATCAAAACATATAAATATTGCTTCAAACAGCTAGGTTAAGAAAAATATGTGCCACGGCACTGTTTGGTGACATCGTCACAATTTGCTCTCGGGTGTTATTTGTTCTTGGATTCTTTAGTCATTGGGTCTGGTTGTCTGCTAGGATGTAAATTTTCATGCATATTTTCATAGATAGATTTGTAGCTTCTGAATAACGGCCTAGGTAAAGCATCTAGCTCATTTGCCAGCTCAGAATTAGAATTTGGAGTTAGTAACTCGTACTTTCATTGGAGGACACTTCATATATATTTCAAACCAATAATTAACAAGAATATTCGTATAATTTAATAAAATTACTGTAAATCACTATAAATAATGAATTGTTTGTAATTGTGCTGTAATTGCTGTATTATTATTCCGGTAAATGATGGAGATAAACAAATGTGATTGATTAAAATTTTATTTTAAGATGAAACTTTTGTTAACAACATTCTGAGAATTCGAATAATTAATTGAATAATGACAAGACAAGTGACATCTGTCTAAAATGACAGCGATTTAGAGTGACAATTTGGTTATGTAAAACTTAGAGTGGCAATTTTGATTATACAAAAGAAATACATATTCTATGAGTTTACTGGTTGCTTAATGATCAACATTAATTTAAAAATGAATCCTCAACATGAATAATTAAATAATTAATAACAAAGCGTTTAAACAAAAACAGACCACAGACCACACAAAACAAATTGTTGGTTAGTAGCAGTTTTACAGTTTTGCATTTGTAGCAGAAAAAAATAGTTTATAATCATCTGCTGATGATGCTAACATGGTTAGCGAAACGCGCGTCCAGTGTAAAAGTAAAAGTGTTTTGGTGTATTGTGGTGATTTAGTGTTTTAATTTTGTTCAATAAAATTAAAAAAAAACATAAAATTATAGAGCTAGAATAGTAGGTATACGGTTTTATATTAACTCTAATTTTTATGAAGTTTATAAAAAGCATTCATAAAAAAATATATATTATATATCCTTCAATTTAATAGCTGATAGTAAGAAGTTTCACTTCAAATATGCGCACATAGTGCACGCACTGTTTTTTTTAATCCAAACTTAGGTGGCTATATTTTTTTTCTTATTTTCCTGCATATATTGCATCGTCTTCGTTCTGCTATTATACAGGGTGGTCCGAACTGTATTCGGAAAACTTCGGCAGCATATTCTGCAGATAAAAATATGTATAAAAAGTTCGTATAAATGCATGTCCTAAAATTCTTAGTTTCGGAGATACAGGGTGTAGAAATTTCATTTTTATTTCGATTTTTTTCAAATAATTTTTGAAGTTACGTTGATATTTGGATGGAAATCGGTGTCTGGGAGTTTTTCGACATAAGAAATTTGATTTTGATGTCAATGACTCCTACTTGTAGAGGGCATTAATAACCTATTTTTTAACTGGTTTGAAGAGTAATAAGTTTTCGTCCGTACCTGTATAAAATTACTGAGTAAAAAAAATATATTTAAGACGTTTTTTACGCAAAAAAGGTCTTTTCTCGAGATATTTGGAATCGAAATTATCAATACCTGTCATCATTGACATAACATGTTGATTAAATAGATATTAAACTGAAATAATAAATTTAGAATGTTTTTGCGCCAAAAGCTCAACGGAAACTGTTTTATCGCAATTTTGCGTAGGAAAATTTATGATTAATTTAAAAAAAACTAAAAAGTTCCCAAGTTTATCATTATTTTCAGTCAAATTACTATCTACTCAATATGTTTATTTTTTGTCAATAATGACATGTGTTGATTATTTCCATTCTAAATATCTTGAGAATGATTACTTTGCTCGTAGAGATTTTTACCAAGAGAAATTTTTTACGTAAAAAATCACGGGAAAGTACAATTTTCACTATGTAATTTTATACAGGTACGGACGAAAAGTTATTACTCTTCAAAACAGTTAAAGTAAATAATGTAGGCGGCGCCCCTATCAATAGGAGTAATATTGACATCGAAATCAAATTTCTAAGGTCAAAAAACACCCAGACACCAATTTTTATCGAAACGTCGGCTATAGTTCAGAAATTATTTGGGAAAACCAAAATAAAAATTAATCTTCTACACCCTGTATCTCCAAAACGAACCATTTGAGGACACAGATTTATACGAACTTTTTTACCTATTTTTATCTGCAAAATATGCTGGAGAAGTTTCCTGAATACAATTGAATGAAATGACAAGTTCAATTATTCAACAAAATGTCAGTGGGTTCATCGACGGGCAAATTTTTCCCAACTTTAGCCACCCTGTGTGTAATCTCTTACCATTTTTGCAACCCCAATGGAAAGAGTCGAATTTGGAACATCTGGTATAACAGGTGAAAGAAAATAAAATGTTTAAGGGAAAGAAAAATATATTCCCTAAATATTAAGGTTAAAAAAAGAAAAAAAAAATAGGAACTTCCTAATTTTAAAACACAAAAATAATCCTGTTCTATATGGAATACGTCGACACTATGAAAATAAAACAAAATACCCTTTCATTCCATTACTTTTCCCTATTTGCATAATCCTCCTCTGTTACCGGCTGCCGCAAATCCATCCAATATGAGATTAAAAAAACCTTTTGTAATCAACACCGCTCCTATTGGACGAAAATTAAATTAGAATAAAATAATCACTATTATACGTTTTTTTTTTGGAAATATTAAAGGTTAACTTTAAGGAAACACGCTATTCGGGTTTGATATTCGTTTTTATTTATCTAATATTTTTAGTAGGCGTATAATCAATAAATCATATACTACATATACAGAAACACAAATGGAAATAAAAAAGTTTCTTTAATTTTGTTATCAAATATTTGGTATGATATTAAAAATTTTGCTAATAAATAATGCTGATGCAAAATACATATAAATAATCCAGAATAGGTGATAATTATGTGCAAAAATTTTGTATATATTTTTTATACAGCGAACAAAAATACTTCATACTTATGTAAAAAAAAAAAAAAATTTGTCCTGTATTGTAGGTATATTGAAATTAAAAATATTCGAAGAGCATGTTAGAAAACAGGATAATATTATGTAGCATAGTAGAATTCTGTTATAAAATGTTGTTAAAAATCATCTAGTAGAATACACTGAAATTCATTAACAAACAGTAAAGGTTTTTCCTTCTCTTCAATTCTCAATTTTTCAATTTTGATTTATGGATGACTCTGTCAAATAACTGTGCAATACGTGCTTGCACTGTATCTTTTATTAGCTAGTTAATTTTAACAAATATACAGAATGAAAATGTAAAAATTGTTCAAAATTGAAGTTGACATATTTATTTCCTGATTGACATTTAATGATGTGTTGTCAGAGCGTTCCAAGTTCCTGGTTGTTGAGGTTATTATATCTAAAAGCGGATAAAGGTTGATTCTCACTATACCTTCCGGTATCCGATACTTTCTTCTTATTACAAACAAATAAAAAATTTATACCAAAATTTATGTAGGGGTGGGGGTACATTTCGCCTTTCCCGTAAAATTTCTTGGTTTTTGTGAAAGCCAAATGTTAAAGCACTTCGCAAAACATAAACATCCAAAATTTCATTCAAATCGGACTAATGGTTCTTCAAATATCTGAAAAAATGTGTTTATGTTTTTAAAGTTTGATGCCCTCTAGCGGACAAACGAAGCGCTTTTGTATGGAGGTAAATTGTGTCCAATAAACTTATTTTGATTCCAAAAATACGTAGTAGTTTGGTTTGGTTTGCCAATGTCCACGAAATATTGGGACACCCTGTATAGTGAGAATCAACGTTAATACGCACTCAAAAAACACTTATACCGTGCTTATGGCGTGATTTGATTGCATTAGACCTCTTTCAGACGAGGACGCTGTATCCCAGACGCGCCTATCTCAGATACAGAAAAAGCATGTAGTTAAATTGTACCTTACCAATCTTACACATGGCATTCGGCGACGCATACAGTATCGCGCGGCCGAATTTTTGAATGTGGAATTTTCAGCCGCCCGGCGACGAAGGGGTATCCGAGATACAGAATAATCATAGTAGCTTATGGACCTGTTCAGACTTGCATACTTTTGCGATACTAAAAGTTCGATTTCACAGGCGAACAGAATATTTATTGTAGGTTTATTATAGTAAAATTATAGCTTTGTTCGAGTTCTTGTTATCACCGATTCTGAACCGTCCTAGAACTGTGATGCGTATGCGCAGAAGGAAATATGAAGACATTATTTCATTTGCGCATGCGCTGCAGAGTTCTAGGACGGTTCAGAAACGGTAATAACAAGAACCCGAACAAAGCTAATAATTCAGTAGTGAGAGTGAGTTCGAACAATAAAGAAGAGAACCATGAATCGTGCCGCTTTCGATAATGAAAAATTTATAAGCTTGGTAGAGCCAAATTCTTGGCTATGGGATACGATATATGCCACAGCAGAACGCACTCTTCAATATTCCTTTTATATATAATACAATAATACGACTGCACCGCACTGAAATTTGTTTTAAACTAGAATATTATTTTGTACCTAAAAAAAAGTATGCCAAAAGAGTATCTCGATAGTATTCGACTGTAATTCTTTATTCCGTATACAGAATCTCGCATACAGTATCCTCGTCTGAAAGAGCTCTTAGTTTCACTCTTTTTTATTGGGTTGGTCAGGTTGCTAATTTGCAGGAGTTGGTTAGGTTGGTTATTTGGTGGGGTTGATTTGGTAAGTTTCTACTATTTTTTTTTATATTGATTGCTTTTCTTTATTTGCTGGTCGTAATCCAGTAAATAATCAACAGAAAACTTGTTTTAGGTTTCAAGTGTTTTGTTTTATGGGAAATACTTGTTTAGAATGAATTTAGAATGAGTGGGAGGGGGGTTAATCACTTCGACCTTACAGATCCATTGTGTCCCCCTTTCTTGAATCATAACTCATCATACAGTCCCAGGGCTTTGACAAAAGCCAGTATCTGGGACGGTTTTATAGAGGGTAGTTCTCCATCTCCAATATCAGTCGTACCAAAATTCATGGCACGAATGGTTGTCGTCTCGGCGCACTCAGTGATGAGGTGTACTGGTGTTTCACCATCTTCCCCACAGAATCTGCATTCGCCGTTTCTTCTTAGTTTCAATCTACTGAGGTGTTCATTGAGGAGACATTGTCCTGTTAAAAACCCCGTGACAATCCGAAGATTGTTCTTACTCAGACCCAGGAAGATCTGTGATTTTTCTTGATCATAAGCCCTCAGAAACTTCTTCGAGTGTCCTAGACCATTGCAAGATTTCCATTCCAGGTTGCGGATGGAATCTTCCAAGTTCTTGAGTTCCGCCTTGAGTTGGTTACCACTTGGAAAGCAGAACGGTTCTGGTCCAGTTAGTGGAGTGTTCGCTCCTTTCCTAGCTAGATTATTTGCTTTTTCATTGCCTTCTATCCCTTGGTGAGCAGGCACCCAGTGTAGGAGGACTTTGTTTTCTTTGCCTAATTTATTCAGCTTCTCTATGCATTCTTTGACCAATTTCAAATCGATTGATACTGAGTTGATCGCCTTTAACGCTGCTTGACTATCAGATAAGATGGCTATTTCTTGTTTCCGATAGTTCCTATCTAAGATAAGTTGTACGCATCTCTCGATAGCGTAGATTTCTGCCTGTAGGATACTAGGGTAAGTGCCCATTGGTTCGGAGTAATTAGCTCTCGGCGCAAACACTCCGATCCCTGTTCCCGTATTGGTTTTGGAAGCATCAGTATACCAAGTTATGGTATGGTCTTTTAACTGCTGGGCAAGCGTTTCGCTCTTCCAATCCTTCTTATTGCTCAATACTACATTGACATGTTTGTCAAAGTTGTACTTCTTGGCATATCGTCCATTGGGAGTTGCAGAAGTGGTATTTCCTTTTTGAGGGTGTTCCAAGCCCCTGATCTGACAATTCTCCCAGTACTAATTCCGTTAGTGACCATTCTAATCATTGTCGCATTGGCATATCTACCAATGACAATGTGCAGTGGTGTTAGATCTAGAATGACCTCCATTGCTGCTGTTGGACAGGTTCTCATGGCTCCTGTGATGCACACACATGCTAGTCTCTGGACTTTGCATAGGTTTAGCCTTGCCGTCCGTTGCTCTAGTTTTGTGTACCAGGCAACTGCTCCATAAGTAATCATGGGTCTTACTATCATGGTATACATCCAGCGCAAAATGTTAGGGGAGCAGCCCCATCTATTTCCGGCCAGTCTTCTGCATATCATGAGAGCCTTTATGGCTTTGCTGGTAGTGTTCTTAATATGCCTGTTCCACAGGAGTTTACTGTCCAGGGTTATTCCCAGGTATTTAACTTCCTGTGTTGGCAGTATTTCCTTTCCATCTAGTTGGATTCTTTTCAAGTTTTTCAGACTTCGCCTTCTGGTGAATGGCACTATCGCGGTTTTGTCTGAGTTGATACTCAGCCCGACAGTCCTACACCATCTCTCAGTGATACGGAGTCCTCTTTGGATAATATCACACAAGGTGCCTTCATGTTTCCCCCGAGCGATCATGACTATGTCATCTGCATACCCAATGCAGTGTATTCCCGCTAGAGTTAATTCATCTAGTAGTTCATCCACCACCAAGCTCCACAGCAAAGGGGAGGTTACTCCACCTTGTGGAGTTCCTTGCGTTGTTTTAACAGCTACAGTTTTGGTGCCCATCTGAGCCTCTGCTGTTCGTGTTGACAGCATTTCCCAAAACCAGCGAATAATAGTTCTGTTCACCCCTCTTGTTTCTAGAGATCGCCTGACCACCTTATGTGGTATATTGTCAAACGCCCCCGCAATATCCAAGAAGGCACAAATTGCTGTTTCTTTGCTATCCAGACTTGTCTGTATTAGCTCCGTTAATTGGTACAGAGCAGTTTCTGTGGATCTGCCCGTTCTATATGCATGCTGACTATCATGCAGTGGTTTAACCTTTAGATGATTTTCTCCAATATGGTTGTCAACTACTTTCTCCAGCGTTTTTAGTATGAACGATGTGAGACAAATAGGCCTAAATGACTTGGGATTTGTCCAGTCAGTTTTGCCTATTTTGGGTATGAAGATTACTTTTGCTCTTCTCCATGTGGTTGGTATATATCCCATCGCTAGACTGCTTCTTGTAATGCTTAGTAGATGGTGAGTAGCTATTTGCTGACCCTCCTTTAGAAGGGCAGGAAAGATCCCATCCACTCCTGCTGCTTTATAGGGCTGAAAGGTGTCGATCGCCCATTTCAGCTTTTGTTCTGTTATTACTAGCTTGCCACTTCCCAATCTTCCCTACAAGGATTGTGAGGTTCAGTGGGAGCTACATAAGTATCAATAGGTATGCTACCTGGAAAGTGTGTATAAAGTAGGAGATTTGCTCTCTCTTTCTCTCCCTCCGTGTAGCTTCCGTCAGATTTCTTAAGTGCCATGATGGGGATAGATCCACTCTTGGCCATAGCTTTGTGTAATCTAGCTGCATCAGGAGTAGAAGTGATGTTTTCGCAAATACTTGTTATAAAACAACAGTAATGAACTCACCACAGCGAATTGTTTAACAGCCTATCGAAATACAAACATCTGATTAAAAATAACATTTCAATGAAGAACGACCTCGCGTGCTAACGTCCTACCGTGCACTCCGTGAAAGGGAACACGTATAGTGTGGAATTTTGTGCGTCAAATATTTATTTATGGCGTCTTTTTTTCGTGTATCTGCGACTATAATGGAAAGAATTCGCCATTTAATGCTATATGAAGCACGATAGCGATATATCACAATACTTGTATCGAAATGGCCTTACAAAAAGGGTTTTGTAAAAGGGAATAAGAAATAAAGTAACGAAAGCTATTATATTTGTCATAAATACGAGAAAAGCTAATTCAGAAATTATATAAAAGTAATCTGTTTTTTGAGTTATGTTAGCTATGTATAAAAATAAAATGTCTAAAAATGTGTCTACCGATTACTGTATTGTTTCCAAGATTGAGTTCTTATTTTTCTTTTTAAAATTTTATATGACAGTTGTTAACATTGTTATTAATAAATACCGTGATCGAAAAAGCGCTGACGCGGTTTTTTTCGATCAAACAGTATTTTTAAGTATTATAATTAATGCCATGGATTGGTTAAACATCTTATTGAAGTAAATAAATAACAGTAGTCCGTTTCTCAATCAGATATTTTTCGATTTGCCCTATACAGAGTGGCGCACAGTGGGATATTTGACACTGATAGTTAATTGAAATTTTTTTATGTAGACCTTATATAAATTATTGCTATTTTCAATTAAAGAGGAAATAATATGAACAAAATAAAGGATAATTCGTCGATTCTAAAAAAAGAAAGAAAAATCACTGTTCCAGTGTTTCCACGGTCAGTGCCAGTAGTAATATCGCAACTACTACTACTAATGCTACGACTGATCCGCGAGCAATGCCCATACCACTAAAGTCGCTACTAATGCCAAATTGTGCTATACTGCTAATGGCACTAATGCGATCGCTTTGTACACAACAATGCCATCGCGGTTTACACCTCGCATTAGTATAGCACTGATTGGCAAATTAGAGGAAACCAAGAATGTTTTTCTCATTTTATCTGCAAAATAGCAAAAAGTCGCAGTATTTTATTTTACTGTATGAAAGCCCAATGTTTACTAAGTAAAACGTATATAGACAATATGCTGAATTCTTCGAAATGCGCAACTAAATCTCTAAGTATAATAAAAATGTCACAAATTTAATCAAATTTTCTGAACGCCTAACATTTAGTTGCAAAAAAAATCGTTAGTATAGAGAATATCAAAATAAATAATTCGTTTTTGTAGAATACATACCTGCAGCTTGCTGAGCCATTTTCAATCAAAACGATAATATAAACGTAAAAAGAGCACAAGAACAACAACAATTTATAATTTTTAACATAAAATTTAGCCATTTACCTCTTATCTGTGATAAGTAACAATTTTGACGTTTCGTTGAAACAAATGAATGCAACTAAACACACCCATAGCAACGCCATTCATGGCAGAGATGATTTAACTTATCATTTATCTTTTTTTGGGAAATCTTAAACACATTTGCTTTTTCGAATTTCGATCACCTTTTTCATGCTAATACCCCACCGTGTGGCGCCTCTGCCTCTCATGCGACGCGGAAGCTCCAAGGAGAAGACAGTTTGTATTAAAATAAAATTTTGTGAACACATGTGGATTAGTTTAGAGCATTTTTTAAAATTACGATTAAGTTCTACAGGGTGTCCCAAAATAAGGTACACATTAAAGTTGTGTTTTTTTTGTAATGGAACACCCTATATATCAATTGATTTTCTGATTCGAGGAGAAAAATAAAGGCGAGTTTCATTAGAGAAGTATATGGGTAAAATGTAAGATTTTTGACATATTTAACACTTTCTTTTGACATATTTTTCAATAAAAGCTACCTAAATTGGAATTTACCCGTTATAGCCTAATATGTAGTTAAAATAACCATTGTATTCTAAACGAAATTAAAACTTGACCCAAAAAATTATACAGGGTGAGAAAAAATTAATATTGAACATTGGTCACATTTAAAAGCAAGTTACTCTTTTATTTTAAATGGAACACCTAGTATATTATTCTGATATTCAATAGAGAATTAATGTCTCTTCAAAATACCATGAGGGTTGCCTTCATCACAAATAAAAATTTTCCTAGATAGTTTCATTTTTATGATTTAGTGACAGTCGATCTTTATTATTTGGTAAAATCTAGATGGCTGTGATATGTCTGACGTTAATTCAACACAGATGTCAAATTAGTTTAACTTTAACAACTAGTTATCAATTTGTATCAGATAAAACACAAAAATAATTAAACGTTACGGTCAGTAATTCTTCTGATCGAAACGTAGTGTTAATCAAAATAAATAAAGACTACGGATGTCCGAATTTTTTTTTATTTTCAATACTGAATCATTGTTTACATATTTTATGATTACGGATTACGGATTACGGATTAAGAAGTTTTAAATACATTTTTTTTTTCGCACATTAATATATTTTTTTTCTTTTATACAAATCAAGACACGACTATTTTATGAATCTTACTCAATGGATTCAGTAGTGTGTGTATATTTATCAAACGTTTCAAAATACTGAAACAGAGTTTAATACTCGTAGCTATAACAAGGGCGTCCGCAAGGGGGCAAGAGGGGGCACTTGCCCCACCCTGAAATCTGGTACTGGTATTAAAATAGTTAAAATTATTATCTTATATAACTCCGCAGAGAAGTACCTACTACTGTCGATCTTTGTATATTCCAAACTTAGACTCTATTATTTCGTCGCTGAATACCAGTTTTCAGACGAAAATGTTGTATTTTCTTTCTGCATCCCACTAATATGAAAAAACTTAATAATATAAGCTCATTTTGACAGCTCTCTCGAATACATAAAAACGTACAACATTGGAAACTTAAAGCAAGAAGGCGAAACTTGGTTCGAGATTTGGAAGGACAGAATTAAAAGTGAAACTTATGATATAGCACCATAAGCTATTTCGATTTGTTCGAAGAAACCACTTTTTTTTTCAAAAAATTCTACAGCAATAAAAATAGGTCTCAGTCTTCCAGCCACCACATGCTCGATTGAGGTCTTTCAGCACTTTGGTCTTTCAGCACCTTGCGAAGGGTAAAGGCCTGGCTCAGATTTATGTCTGAAAATCGACTTAGTGCTATATGCCTTTTGAGCATCCATAGAGCCAAAGTTTCTTTAAAAAAAATCAAAACTTATCGAAGGAGTAGTCAACAGATTTGCATTAAATCCTAGAAGATTGCAGCTACTTTTTAAAAAGAATTCTGAAGTAGAGTAAATAGTACTTTTTTGTTAAAAAATTATTACGGTATATAGGTATTTGTTAGTGTGTAAATTTCAGTTAGCCCAAATATTAGATAAACTCATTTGGGCCAAATAGGTTTATCTAATATTTATTATTTAGTTATTTAGGTAAAGATATATTCGCAAATCTTGTTCATCATATATCGATGTACTTCTAGAATCTAGGAACTAGGAACTAGTGGGGTCTGAGGGTTTCTTATAAAACTCTCATACTAGTTTTCACGTTGAGTAAGTTCTTTCTACTTGACTTTTATAGCCTTTTTTCTGTAACACGTATTTCCATTTCAGTGTCCTGAGGATTGAATAAATAAATTCCGAAAGCTATTAACAAAGTATATTAATTCTAGTCCAAACCCTTCCGACTGGAACCCCACTAGTTCCTAGATTTTTCTTTCTCACTAGTCAGTCGATACTATCCGTCTGTTTATGTACTTACGTACATATGTTTCAACTAAATCGTCTTTAAATTATTAGTTAATTTTTCATACATATATGCCCCCCTGGATTTCAGCCTGCGGACACCCTTGGCTATAACGAGTGTTATGTGTATGCTTACTGAATACATTTTAACATATACATTTACTAAATACATTTTTACAACTAATTATATATATAATAGTGCTGAGTATAATAATTATTATACAAATAATAATGCTCACCCGCTCTAAGAGCATCCATCGGCACAGATGGATAAGGTATGGAGTAGGGGTAGCCTTCCTTCCTCAGGGTTTTGGGCTTTCTCCGCGGCCGGTATTTGTAGTCTGGATGCTCTTTCATGTGCAGAGCTCTCAGTCGTTTCGCCTCGTCGATAAAGGGCCTTTTCTCGTCCTCGGTGAGCAGCTTCCATTCGGAGCCTGGAAAATGGAAAGAAATGGAAATTTTCGAAATAAGTCCTTTTGCCTCTTAAAAGGCCGGATACGATTCTATATACGTATGAAAAGTTGCATGTTTAAGAATATTCCTTTGTATGTTTGGAAGGGGAGTCAGATGCGTTGTATAATAGCATTGCTGTATTTATTTTTAGAAAATGTTAAAGTTTGGTTTTTTATTCTATTTCTTATTTCTATAGATTTAGAGCCTTTATTTTTTTACAGAATGTCCGTTTTAACCTCTGTTTAGTTTTAATCAGATATAATACTTCCATATAATACACTCACCGGCACAAAAAACGGGCACCTTATAATTATGATGTATTTTAAAGTTTATTATATTTTGTTCCAGTGGGACGATTTTTATGAATTATTTCAGTTTAAGTATCTCTTACTAAATTCAAAACGAAACTTGCTATCTGTCAATTATAGGATTGGAAAGAAAATGTTGATATTTTGGTGAAAGTTAAAGGGAACACCCTGTGGAGTACGTTAACAAAGCAAGGAATTTAAAAACCTCTACCACCTAGGTGTATCTTTCCTCAATAGTATGTTTTTTGATTCATCTCAATAGCTTTATTTTTTTTTGAGATATTCGCTTTTGAAGAAGACACTCACATTCTTTCGTATTTTTACATTAAAACAATGCCCTTGTTCTTTTGATCCTAGTCAAAAAATCTATAAAATAATGTTTATGATTTATGTAATGTCGCTGTTTTTGAAATATAATATTATATTATTGTCTGTTAGGCAGTTACTCTAGCAGATATGAGTTTAAGTCCAAAAGTTGATCTTTGCCATGATCAATTTTATTAAAGCAGCAATAGCCGCTACTTCAGAACTTAAAACCATCTCTACTAGAGTAAACGTCAGTAAACAATAATGACATGACGATGTTTCTATCACGAGAATTGGCTGTTACTGGTTAGAAATGAAGAAAAAAATTGAGGCGTCAAGTTGCAAAACTCCCCAAGTTGTCTTATCCCACAAACGTGGTTTCGATATAATAAGCAAAAACCGTTTTAGCAAATGTTAAACAGCGTCTACACTATGCGGAAAACTCTTCCGAAACATGTCAACGTCGCATTTCGTCGCCCAACTTTGACGCATTTCGATTTATTTCCAGTAGTCTTGACCCACTTCGGTTTGCCTCGACCTACTTTCGATTCCTAAAAGCCCCTGAAAACTACTCGTGAGAAGGGTGTGGGGGATTTTTTTTTGCGTTTTTTGTTGCCAATTTTTTTGTTCAATTTTGTTTTATTTTGAGCTATTTCCAAAACGTGGCGGTATCTGTATGCGAGGCAAAGGATTTTTTTTTCATAAATCTCAGTGAAATAAGTAAACCTAGACGTTTCTAAAATAGCTGTTGTTACGATGATATTTAGTTAATTACGTTTCGTTTTATGTTATATTGATATACAGGGTGAGTTTCCTACGATGTTCTCTATGGGTATCTCGAAAACTACTGGAGATAGAGACTTGGTTAAATGGGGAAAGAATTGCAGTTTTGTGGGGTCATAAATATGCGCCTTTCAGATTTTTGAAAAAGTTCATGGCTTACTAGATATTTCGAAAAAAACAAATTTTGGCTATATTAAAAATTGTCCCTATATTGTCCCCATATTCCATTATTAAGCTATTTTAGACAAAAAGTTTTCAGATAAAAGTTTTAGATAATCACATCCTTAATGAGATTGTATCCTCCACTTTTTTCTAAAGTCTGTAATTTTTTAAAATGGAAACCATAGTTTGCCATTTATAAAAAGCCATTCATAAAAAGCGCCATTTTTTAAGCTTTTTAGCGATATAAGCTAAAATATGTTTTTTCGAAAAATTACTGAGTTATAGCCAATTCTTATAATTTTTAAACAATTTCACTTAGTTAGCCATGGAAACAAGTTCAATCGCCGTTGCTCTCAGAAATGTGAAGCTGTCACATCCAAACTTTGTAAATTAAAATAAACAAAAATTGTAAATATAAATTTTTCAAGTGAAGAAAAGCATGTAGATACTCGCGCATCAATAGCGTGGTTCCAACATGACCCTCCCCCAATTATGAAAGAAATGTTAAAAATTATTTATATCATAATTATGTAAACTCAGGGATAGGAAGAGGTGGACCAATTGCATGGGCCTCCTCGATCACCTAACCTATCCATTTTACGATTTTTTTATACGGTATGGTTAACAATAAGGTTTACAAAAAAAACTTATGAAATAAGAGAGGCACTCGAAGTGGCGGTACGAGAGAAGTTTAATTAAGTCGACCGGTCCTTCTGTGAGAATAGGTAGTAATTCAGTTTTAAATAGATGCAACTCAAAACAATGGCGGATTTTTTGAACATTTTCTAAAGTAACTTAAAGTGTATGTAGTGATATTATTTTTTTAAGTCTTAGTTTGTGTAATGTAAAGTGTAAAGAACCGTTTAATAATACATTCTGACTTTGTATAAGTTATAAATCATAACAAAAAAAAATGAGTACTTGGGATTCACAATCCTGAGGTAAAAATAGGCAGTTGAAGCGTAGTGCTAGCCACATTACCTTCCTTGTATACCGAACGGTTATAGTATGACAAGCTGTACCTTGCTACTCCAAAGGCGTCAAACGCTATATACGGGAGCTATTATTATATTATAAATCATAACAAAATAAGAATACCATGCAATCTAAGTGAAATTAGTCAAGAAAGATAAGAATTGGCTATAACTAAATTTAACTCTTCTAATATGTCTTGAAAACCGTTCTCTAAAAAACGTAACATTTACCGGTCAACATATCCTCGAAAATGTATGGCCTTTTCTTCATTTGAAAAATTCATATTTACAATTTTTGTTTAATTTAAGTTACAAAGTTTGGATGTGACAGCTTCACATTTCTGAGAGCAACGACGATTAAACTAGTTTCCATGGCTGACTAAGTGAAATTGTTTAAAAATTATAAGAGTTGGCTATAATTCAGTAATTTTTCGAAGAAAACATATTATAGCTTATATCGCTGAAAAGCTTAAAAAATGGTACTTTTTAAGAAGAAAATTAGTATTTTCATTTTACTTTTTGTGAAATTGGACTCGACTATTTATTATTTATATTTTTACAAGATATCAGTTTTGCATATCAGTTTGATATATAGTACACTTTGATATTTAAGAAAATAATTGTCGAGTGGTTGTCACCCGTCCCTAGGCGCCACCACATTGTCCCAGAATTATCGCGGGGGCGCTAACCATCTCACAACGTCGAGACCCTCGTAAGGGTCAATAATTATCGTTTTTTCGAAAAATATTTGACTTTTCAATCTGGCCGAACGGCAGTAGCTAAGTGTGGTGTTTGCCGTAGGGCGCCGAGGATTCAGCGCTTGTTTGGTTTCGAATTATTGCGGAGACGGGAGCGCAAACAAGACCCGATGTGATACTCGTTAGTAAACGGGGGTTAGAATTGGGTGAGGTCGTCATTCGTTTTTTTGTTTAAAAATCAATGTGTGAGTTAAGTAATTTGGGAACGTGCTAATTGGCGAGCATACAAAATAATGTGGCTTCCGTTGTGGAGTTTACTCTTGAAATTCATTAAATATTTCACCAGGATAGAGATTTATTTACTCGTGTCCAAACTCAGTATAAAAAAAATCCCAAAAAATACAAAAAAACATAAAGATATAAAATAGCAAAAAAATATAAACATAAAAAATACAAAATACAACGAATATAGATGACTTTTTTACAACGAATATACAGGGTGGTGCACCTTATTCGCCTCGGTTGATTATACGAAAACGGAAAGATGTAGAAAAAAAAATTATGGGTATATGTGGGAAGTCAATGTACATAATTTAAAATTATTTTCAAATGTACAGGGTGTGTCAGAACTAAGATACATACCAAAGTTATATTTTTTCTTATGGAACACCCGGTGTTTTATTTCATTTTTGGCTTCTTTGACATAAAATAAGGCATTTATTATAAAGGTTTAATATGTTTAAAAGATTTGGTTTTTGAGGTATTTAAATATATTTAAATATGCATGCTATAAAAAAATGTTTGTCAACACCCTGTATATTACTTTTCAGAATTAATTCTTGTGCTGGCGTTTAAGCCAGAGAAATAATCTTTACTAAAAAATTTGATTGCTTCCTAAAATGTATACAGGGGTATCAAAAATTACTGGTTTATTTTAAATATTTATTTTACACAAAAACTTCGTTATTTCAAAATCAACACTATGTATATTTTAAAACAAGTCGAAGCAGATTTAAATTCTATTTCAAACTATATTAGGGTTTCCTACATGACAGATTTTGAATAAAATTTTTTGAATAAAATGTTTTTTCAAATTCGACATTAGTTTATGGACTTTATTTAAATTTATAACAGTTTAATTATATTTAATTTACCTACAATAGTTCAAGTACGTATTTATTATTTTATCAAGAAAAACGAAGAAGTAGTTCTTTATTTATATTACGATGACTTGAAGATATATTGGATTTTTTATAAAAGAAACAATTAAGGCAAATTCATTTTCTTCATGACAGGTTTCTGCCTAATAGTTTTTTCATATACCGCACTATCAGCCCTGCGATATAGGAAAAGTAGTTTTTCAAATGAACGCTTGTCAAGAGAATTTCTATTTGGATATCTTTGGGCATAAACCCTTCAGGCCAACAAGCAATTTTCTTCGCAAAATAAAATCACTAGTAACATATCTTCCGCCATCGCCAACAGATACCTACCTACTGCTTAATTTTTCTTGATAAAATAATAAATATTTACTTATTAAACATTATTGAAGGTAAATTAAATAAAAGTATCCTGTTATAAATTTAAATAAATTCCATAAACTAATGTCGATTTTGAAAATAGCAAGGGAACAATAAAACTGAACATTTCGTTAAGAAATGTACGTAAAAATGATGTATTAAACGTATTATTTGCTTAAAATCAAAAATGGAGTTAGCAGGTTATCATGTTTCACTGACGATATGTGGTTTCAACAAGATGGTGCGACATATCATGCAGCAGTTGAAACACTGAATTTATTGCATACACAGTTTGGAGGGAGGCTTATCTCCGGGAATGGGGACGTAAATTACCCACTAAGGTCATGCAACTTGACGCCGCTAGATTATTTTTTGTGGGGCTATGTGAAAAGCAAATCTTTCTAAAACCATCAGCAAACCATTCAACAATTGAAAGAAGAAATTAGGCGAATAATTCGTAACATAATTCCAGATATAACATGTTTAGCAGTAACGGAAAATTTCAATACAAGAATTGTGTGCTGCCAAAGAAGTCATCAATATCTCAGTTCCACGTATAATTGTACACTCTCCAGTTACGCATTGCATTAGGTATGTCGTGAAAGTTTTATTTTATTCGTTATCAACATCCGAAACCTCTTATTGGTATATCCTTTATAATAATTTAAGTTCTAAACATTTTATTTTCTGTTGTTTTTTTAGGTGCACATATAAAATACACAATATTTGTGTTGGAGTCTAAACAGCACCTGGAACCCTTGTCACAACACTATTTCACCCCCTCGACAGGGTTGCCGATTAATGAAAGCCCATTACCGGACTGAAAACAAGAGATAGCGAGCTCCGCGCCCCACCCCCCGTCGCGATTCACCGCCCGAATGAGATAAAGCAATCGGCGAAGACAATCTCTTAGAAATTATGTAACTTGAAGTATCCATTCTCAGCGCCGAGAGGACAATACGGGGCCAACAATGGAGCCCTAAAGAGACATCTTTCGGCCCATTGTTCCAATCGAGACTGTTTGTCGGCCACAAAAGAACAGTTTGAACTCCACTGTCGCCCTCTCGCTCTCATCTCTCTATCTACTACATCCCCCCTCTCTATACTTTTCTTTCCCGCTTCGGCAAATCCGACGTCTATCGAGAAAACGAGATTTGGCGGAATGAACTGACGCTATTATTCCGAAACAGGCGATTTCTAAGTTAAATGATTTTATTTCTTGTGTTGGATAATAGCACTAATATTAGCGTAGCCGTTTTTAAATGTTTATTTCAAATAGGTCTACTGTTTATTTACTTTAATTATCATTAGCATCGGTAAACTTAAATATGTAGGTTAGATTAGGTTATAGCTGTTATTGTTGTACCAAACCTTCCTCTCATTCTTATTTTGCGTTAAAGCACTTCCAGCTTTTTGCAAAGTTCCCGATGTCGCTGATGTTGGCTTCTGCTGCTTCCCCTAGTCCCTCCAGAAAGCCTTGTCCTAAAGTTTTAAAGCATCGATATTCCAGTGCCGGACAGTGGCACAGTAGGTGCTCTATGGTTTCTTCTTCCTCTCGGCATTCTCTGCAGCAGTCGTCGTTGGAAATCTTCCATCTCACGAGGTTTACCCCGTTGGGCAGTTTCCAGTGACGACACCTACAATTATGCGTACTAGGTTCTTTTTGTGCTCTAGTAGTTGTTTTGTCTTTTTGCTATCTATCACTGGCCATAGTCTTCGAGCTGTAGCGCAGTCCTCACGGTGTTGCCACGTCTCTTGTTTCTTGGCCTTGATGGTAGTTTCTATAGTTTCCTTCATTGTGTTGATCGTCACAAGTGATGAGTCATCTGCCACGGCCTCTCCCCTGGCTCCTTCTTTGGCGAGTCTGTCTGCTTCTTGATTGCCCACCACATTGCTGTGGCCTAGCACCCAGCACAGAGTAGCTCCGCCTTGACGCAGCCAGGACAGTGCTTCTCGGAATTCCATTACAGTTTTCGATCTCACTGATTGCATGGTGATGCTTCTTAAAGCGTCCAACCTGTCAAAGTATATCACGATATCCCGTTGTTCTATCCGCAATTTTTTCTCATATATGACTAGCCGCTTCCTTTGTGGCGTAAAACTCTGCTTGTAGAACATTACAGCCTCCGATAGCCTTAAAGATCGTCGGATGTCTAGTTCATCTGAGAAGATGATATACCTGTGCCTCCTGAAGTTTCGGAGGCATCTGTGTAGACTGCTATCTCTTGAGTGTTCATTACTCGGTTGCTTTCCCATTCTTCTCTTGTCGGGATGCGAATCCTGATCTTTTCTCCAAAATCATATTTTGTGAGCATATAGTCCGTTTTCTGGTCTAGCAGATATGGACTTGTGTTCACCATGATTTTCCCTATCACTGGCAATATCCTTGAGTGACCGTAGTTGGTCTGGTTCCACAGATTTGATTCCCTTAATCTTAGGGCACCCTTAGCGGCCAGATCTTTCACGAGCCAGACGATTGATTGCAAGTCTAGAATTGCTTCTAGCGCAGCTTGCGCCTTGCTCCAGTTGTACCTAGAGCTGCTAATTGCAGTAATTTAATTAAATTTACATTGATTGTGGAACTATTTAGGACACAATGCGTTGCTAGAGCGGAATTTTGTATGAGTTTATTAACAAATTTTATATGTTCTTTGATTCGTATCTAAGTTTCTATATTTCTACAATAGCATCATAATTATCGCAATCCACTCTATATACTATATACAGCAGATTTATTTATGACCTTAGTTTTGTAATTAAAAGCAATTTAAGTCAAATGTTATTAAATATCAAAGATAAAACGCGAACGTCAAAAATAAGTCGGGTTCATATAGAGTGGATTGCGATAATTGTGAAGAAATCACTTATATCGCGAGAAACACTTTTATGCGTTGCTCTAATAAAACGTTCATATTTTCTGCTACATTGTGAAATATAAGTGTAGTTTATACTATATGAAATAGCGCATTTAATATAAATCCCAGTGTTTCGCACTATTTTACGTTTGCTTATAAGCATTAAAGTTCATAAATTTGAACCTTTCCTTCCTACAATACTGAATAGTAAATAATGGACTTTTATCGGCCTTACTCGTTAATCTAGATGTAGAAAAACGATAGTGTGTTATGCGTGATCGTGTAATATGTCAAAACCGCGATTGTAAAAATCTTTATTTAGTTGTGTATTGTTAAGTAATTTTCAATGGTCACGCATTTAATGCCAAAACCGCATTGTCAATCATTAAATGGGCATTAAGCAACACTAAATCTAAAATAATAATCTGTTTATGATATTTATATTTAAATAAGAAAAAGAGATTTCTGTTTAAAAAGATATTATAAAAAATATATAAAGATATAATTTTTGATTTTTTTTTAATTTAAGAGTGGAAATACGAAAGGAGGTAAGTGGCCAAAATTGTGTTTTTGAGATAAATGAGAAAAACATTGAAACTGAAAACAAATAATAATTTTTTTAAATATCTTTTAAAATACATAATAAAATATAGACGCTTGCACTTGTAACTTTTGTTAGGACATGCAGCATGGTATTTATTACGTTTATAATGCAATAACTTAATATTGAAAAATTTGGTACTTACTCTCTTTGGCATTCCATTCCTCAATTCATCTTTAAAAATTTGAATTCTTGATATAAACTGCCATAATTAGTGTTTTCCTTTTTTATAGTATGGCCAACAAAAGTGACAGTGACACTTATGGCTGTCATCTTAACTCACTATTCGTTCAGTATTTTATTTCAGTATTTTCTATTATTTTTTTATGTCGTCTGCCGAAATCTCCCTTGACTAGTTGGACAGACTATGGTAACCTGATCTAATCCAATACTTTAAAAAGTTCTATTAAACATTTCTTCAAAAATCAATAGGGGAACTAAGAAACGACAAAATTTACATAGGATTTCCTATACAGGGTGTCCCAGAAACAAGGGCATGTATTTTAGCTGGTAGTATAGTTCGACCACAGAAACATGAGCTCATGAGGTTTTTTGCGAAAAAAAAATGTTGAAAATTATATATCTTTCTTGACATTTTGCGGAAAATATTGAAAAACTTTTGAGCGCCGCTTGTTCAGTTTCCGGAAATTTGTTTATAGTACTTTGAGAAGATGCAATGTTGCCACGTCCTATGTTATCCACATTCTGTATGTTTTTATAAGTTATAAGTTCACATTGTTAAATTTCTACTAAAAAAATACTTAAATTAATTTAATTATTTTTAACATTGTAGATTCCTATTAAATATTCACGTTTACTAGTTTAAGAACCTTTTTTATAGTTTCAATGGTGATCCAATTCATTTGAAATTTTACTCAAAACAGTAAATCTCTGATAAAACTAACAAAAGATAGACAAATGTAAGGTAAGCCTGTCAAAATACTTGTATTATTCAAATAGGAATACTAATTATTTTAGTGTTTATTTACAAAAACAAGGGGGTGAGATAGAACAACAGAGGATATTAAATTCTGAAAAAATAATCCTAAATAATTCAGATGGCAAATGAATAAATTTGTGCGCCAATATACGTGGGTTTTTAAGTGTAGTGCTGTCAAGAATCCAGTGAATTGAAGTGACGTTAAGTGTAGAGTTGCAGTTTTTATTAACGTGGTAAAACGACACCCTAACCTAATTACAACGATCTTTTTCCGTTTTCTAATATTAGGTAAGTTTTTTACTTTTAATCTGAGTTTTCCAAGTCTAAGTCTAAGTTTTTACATCTTTCTAGTCGATGTGTCAACACTGTGCGTCGAACAAGCTAAGATCCAGGTAATTGCTTGGTATTTGGGGCTGATTATCGATTGCTGCCCGCGGCTCTCAAAATGTTACCATTCTTTTTTAAAATTTTCAAAGTTAAATAACTCGCTTATTATCAATTTATTTTAAAAATGATAAAGAGAAAATATGTTTCTTTTAGCCAGATCTACCACCCCTTAAAATACTTGCGCTTATTTCTGGGACACCCTATATTATATATATATGTCCTGAGCCAATACATAACCCGGTATTTGTATTAAATTATCAGAACTAAGTCTGTAACATCTCTAAATTATACCCCAATCAAATTGAAACATAATAATGGACTATTGGACGAATGCCCAGCTAACAATACAACGTTTAGAGGGAAATTTCCCCCGCTAAAAAAACAAAACCCTCAAAGCTCGGGCGAAAAATAAACCGTCAGCGCTCACCTCATAAAACTCGATATAAATTTTAAAACAGAACAAAAAACGGTCGTTTTGCATATGAATGACAGTCCGCTCCTAAATTCGACCGACACCCGAAACGAAAACCGTATCATAACTCCGTGTTTGCGTAACCGGGTAAGTCCAAATACATTATTCAGAAGGGCCTGGATGCATTCATCTAGGCAGGACGCGGCCAGTTCCTATGTTAGACCATGTAACACATAGACACGCCCTTTGGTCAGAAAGCTGTAGCTAACATAAATTATGGTTTGACGTCACTTTAGGAAAATACTGACATTTTGTTTTAATTTCAAATTATGGACTCCTAGACTTTTGCATTGTACGTTATTATGCATTTACAGAGTGTTTCAAAAAACGTGTGCCTCGTGGGGAGATTCTCCATGAAAAAATAAGATTTATTTTTTATATCAACATATATCCGATTCTGCTTTGTTTCTTAGTTACTGGGGTATAAAGTCTTATTTTTTTTTCATTTATAGTCCAAGAAAATAGGCCTTCAAATACGAATGTTTGGGAAAAACTTGAATTTTTGGTATAAGTTACTTTGACAGATCTAAAAACGAACTGAAAAAGATTTTTTTAAATTCACCCACAAGAAGGGAGTGAAAGGTAGTTCTTTTTGTATCTAGTGCGCGAAGTGCCACTTTGATCGATACTTGAATTTTTTAACGAGGTGTAGGCGAGTTGAAAAATCGAGATCACCAAAGTAGTTCGCGCACGAGTTGCAAACAACATTTTTTCTACAAACATTAAAATCGGGATATCCCTAAAAATTATTATTATCTATCAACAATAAAATTCAAATATCAAATAAAATTTCCTCTACATCAAAATTGGATAGTGTCTCAAGTCCCAAAACCCCCATATCTCAATTAAGCAAAATCAGAACTATCTAGTTTGGGATTAAATATTGGTTTGTGTACTGGTTTGAGGTGTAGTGTTAAATAATTAGTTATGATTTAGTCTTCATTTTCCAAAAATCAAACTTCCAAAAACCCATATAATTTACATGCAGTGTGCGAAATAGGCATTTCGCGCACCGTCTCATGGTAACGTAGGAATATGAAAACAAGTGTCACTTCGCACATTGCTATCAATTCGCGAACCTTGTAATTTTTTGACGTTTGTAGAAAAAAGTATTTTTTTTTCGCAATTTCGAAGAAACGTTAAGGACTAGAAAAAAAGTTCAAATTAAAGTTGTAGAGCGTCAGATTTTACATAAAAATGATCTCTATACTTTTTTGCTCAAATCAAAATTAACCGAGATAGGGTGGCTAGAAGCTAGAGGATCATAGTAGAAATTTAAAAAAAAGTCATAAGTTGCTGAAAAATTCAGATGTTTAACATTTTCTTTCAATTTGCTGGAAAATTATAAACATTAATTTAGATTGTTTTAAATTCACCCCAGAGAAGGGGTGACAAATTATGGAAAAAAGGAATGAAGACATTCTCAGAAGAGCTGGTCTAGAAGAACGTGAACTCTTCGAAATCATCAACGAGAGGAAAATAGCCGATTTGGGACACATACTACGTAGAGAACGCTATCACTTTCAGCGGCTGATTCTCCTGAGTAAAATAGAGGGGGGCAAAAGGGGTATAGGTCGAATCCTGGCTGAAAAATATTCGTCATTGGACAGGCACTCCAAGTCGCTGCATTTAATAGAACCATCTGATGAGGAAGAAAAATATGAACGCCTACGCAGGAATCTGCACGGCACCTTAAGAAGAAGAAGACTAGGGTTAGTAAGAAAAAATCAAATAAAAGTTATAGAGCGTCAAATTCTCAATTCACATACTTTTACATTCACCCTCGGGAAGGGGTGAAAAATTGCTTTTTTTCAAATTTTGGGAAAGTGACCAGGATTAGAAAGAAAAAAATCAAATAAAAGTTGTAGAGCGTCAAATTCTCCATTAAAATATCTATACTTTTTTTGCTTAAATCAGAATTAACCGAGGTAGGGAGATTAGAATATAATCGATAATAGCAGAAATTTCTAAAGATCTAATTTATAAAATAAGTTGGCATAAGAATTAATATATTTAATATTTTTTGTTTAATTAAAAGAACATTATAAACTTTAATTGTAGCGATAAATTGGTGGGGGGCGGATGTTAATTGTTTATAACACAGGTATAATAATTTAAAAATTTAATTTTAAAACTGAAACAGGTTTGGTCGATAAAATTATTTTTTTACGAATTCTGTAATTATTTCAAAGAAGTTTGTTTACTTGTCATTTCCAAATAGGGGTGTAAAATAATGGAAAATATTTTTTGAGGCGACAAGGTTGCAATTAATTTTAAGTAAGGTACCTTTCGGACATGCGCCAATCTGTCCAATGGGCTTCTTTTTTTACACAATTTATGTAAAAAGAGAAAAGACAGCCAGTCTGCAAGCAAAAGAGGCGCACATGTATTTTTTAGAAAAATATTCCAATGATAACCCATATAAACGTACCTGTTTATATGGGTTATCATTGGAATATTTTTAAAATATGTAGCACTTATAGTAACTTTTACTCTCCAAATTTCATTCGAATCACTAAAATCACTATGAAGAAAATTATAATAAATCTAAAAAAATGAAGAAAAAAAAAGAGATTAACCTCCTGTAGCTACGAAACAAAGCAGAATCAGACCTATATTATTATAAAAATTAAATCTTATCTTTAAGTGAGGAATCGCCCCACCAGAGATGGTAAATGGATTTTGAAACATCCTCTATTATATATATATATATATATATATATATATATATATATATATATATATATATATATATATATATATATATATATATATATATATATATATATATATATAAACCAGCATATATATATATATATATATATATAAATATATATATATATAGATATATATATATATATATATATATAGCTGAGTTATGAATATATATATATATATATATATATATATATATGTATATATATATATATATATATATATATATATATATATACTTGGAAAATTTATTATTCTTGAACCTTGTAATTAAATATTCTGTCGAAATTAATATATATATATATATATATAATAAATTGTCGAAAAAAGATGGAATGAAATTGAAGAATTTACAGATATTCCTATACAAGATTTTAAACAAGCAGTAGAATTATGTCTTACCTCCACTTATTTTATGTACGAACAACAAGTGTACAAACAAATCGAAGGGTGTGCAATGGGCTCGCCAATCTCAAGCGTTATTGCACAAATGGTTCTAGAAGATCTAGAAGACTCAATAATACCAAATCTTAATTTTTCTATTCCGTTTTATTATCGGTATGTTGATGACGTTATTACTGCAGTACCAAATGATAAATGCAACTCTATACTAACGTCCTTCAATAGTTATAACCATAAACTACAATTCACTATCGAGAAAGAGACAGATAACAAAATCAACTTTCTCGATATGACATTACATCACAGTGATAATAAAGTTTTAACAGAATGGTATACAAAAAATACATGGTCCGGCAGATACTTAAATTTCCACTCTCAACATCACATATCCCAAAAAAAATCTGTGGTTATTGGCTTGACAGACCGAGCTTTAATCCTTAGTGATCCTCCATACAGATTAAATGCCTTAAAAAAAATCAAAGAAGTTTTAATGAAGAATAGCTATCCGGAAAAATTAATAAATGGTATCATAAAATCTAGGAAAAAAAACTATTAGAAAATCAACAACAAATAAACTCAAATATTAGTAGCAATAAAAACAAAAAAGACAACGGATATCTACCACTCCCCTATATAAGAACAGTGTCTGAGGGATTCCAAAATTTACTCAAAAAAAGCAATATTTCCGTATGTCACAAGGGATATAACACGTTAAAAAAGCATTTTAGTCGCCTAAAGAGTAAAATACCTACTAATAAAAAAACTCATATAGTATACCAAATTCCCTGTCAAGACTGCCCAAACGTCTACATTGGTCAAACAGCACAATATTTAGAAAACCGGTTAAAAGGTCATAAGTATGACAAAAAAAATAAAACTGCTCTGACTAAACATGAAAGCACGACAAATCACAAAATGAATTATCAGGAGACCAAAATTTTAGCCACTGAATACAACAAGCATAAAAGAGAATTTTTGGAAATGATCTATATTAAAAAAGAACCTGAATCTATGAATGATAGAACTGACATAAAAAACTTGAATCAAGTGTATTTTAGTTTGTTAAATTAATTTGTTTATTGTTTTCTCCCTGTTTTATATAAAAAAAAATCATGTATATATAAGAAGTAATATTTTGGAAACCATAAAAAGAATAGTGTTTTTACAGTTTATTGGCCAATGAAATATAAATTAGGTTTAGTGCGATTTCAGCCGTAGTCAATATACATACGTGGATCGTTTTGGTCTTACGAATAATCATTTAAAAAAAAAATATGTAGCCATCCTCTGACAAGTTGATATTAGTTTTATTAATTATAGTAAACATTATGCTGTGTGTGTTTGTGAATTTGTTCTATGTAATTTTTGGATTATGTTCGGCACTGTTTTTTTGATTTTGGTGAGTGTTGTAAGATTTTATTTTTAACTTTCAATAGCGGGTAAATAAGTATGAAAAAAAAAATAATAATTTTTGTAAATAATTATTGTGTTTATTACATAAACTTTGTCACACTTAGCTACTTAAGGTTTTTTATACATAAACTACTTGACTCTTAATTTTACTATGTATTCGTGATTTGTATAAATAATGTGTTTCTCCAAAAAAAAAAAAAAAAAAAAAAAAAAAAAAATTAACAGATGTTTGTGATAAGTTAATTTGAAATTGGCATTTTGTTATAGACACTAGCTACACTGATGAAGGCTGTAATGTTGGCCCGAAACGTTTGGTTATTTCCTTTAAAAATGAAATAGAAATATGAAAAACCCAAATGAAAACTTAATCAGAGTTTTCATTAAAACTACCATATATATATATATATATATATATATATATATATATATATATATATATATATATATATATATATATATATATATATATATATATATATACTTTATATACTATATATATATATATATATATATATATATATATACTATATATATATATATATATAATAGAGAATGTTTCAAAAAGTTGTTTATTTATTGAATATACCTCATTATTTTCATAATTTAGTTTTCATTTTGGTGGAAATAATATTTGAGTATTTAAACTACAAATTTAAGACTCCATAGATGTACTATTTTTCAGTTCTTTTAAAGTCAGTGTCTAGCTAATATAATATACATGGTCTAAATATTCTTACTACCACTATTGAAACGACTACTGACAGACAAGTGACAGTCGACAGCTGCCGGTCGGCAGTCGAGTGTTTTCTCTGCTTAAGTCCGGCCCACTTTGATAGAAATGCATTTTTGATGGTGCGCTTAGACGCCGTAATGAGTTCATTGTGAGGGGAATTTTCGGGCTGGCTGTCGATTGCGGCGCAGCTGTTGTTGTTGTCATTGTGGTGCAAGAGTCGCGGTTTCGTTCAATTCGGTTAAGAAGGATGGGCCTCTCAAGTGCCTATTAAATGTGAAGTGAATTAAAAATTATAACGATGATTTTTTTGGGGACAAGTTATTGTTGGTAGGTTTATGAAATACCCGTATATTAATAAGTTAGATATTACCAATTTGTGTGGCGAAGATTGTTATTAGTGATAGATAAGATTAGATTTTACGAGCTGGTAATATCCTATTCCACTTCGAGCTTTAGATCTGGTGGTTCTCTTCTTATTTCTAAAGTCAGATACAAAAAAAAACGCAACCGATATACTTTTTATATTTTTATATTGTGCAAGTGTTATACTTTTTAAATTTTTAGCCCTATTTCTTTATTTTTTTAGGGTATTATTATCACTAACTAAATTAGCATCATCAGCAGGTGATTAAGTAAAGCAATCTAATAATCAAATCTAATCATTTGCTGATGACGCTAACTTAGTTAGCTAAATATGTCTCGATGGTTTAAAATTAAATGTTTTGGTGTATTGTGGTAAATTAGACTTGAGTCTAGGATTAGAAGAAAATATTAATAATAATATTATTTTATTATTATTAATTAGACAAAGAAAATAAAGTCCTCCTATTCTGGGTCCCCGCTCACCCAGGGATAGAAAACAATGGAAAAGCAAACGATCTGGCTAGAGAAGGAGCTAACACTCCACTATCTGGACCAGAACCGTTTTGCTTTCCAAGCGGAAACAAGCTTGAAGCGGAAATGAAGAACCTGGAGGACTCCATCCGTAACCTCGAATGGGAATTCTTCAAGGTCTAAGACACTCGAAAAAGTTCCTCGAAACTTACGACCGAGAAAAATGAAAGATTTGATTTTATTTAAGTAAGAACAATCCTCGGACTGTCACGGGGTTTCCAACAGGAGACTCTCCACAACGGACACCTCAGTAGATTGAAACTGAGAAACAACGGCGAATTCAGATTCTGTGGGGAAAATGGAGAAACACCAGAACACCTTATCACTGAGTGCGCCGAGACAACAACCGTTCGTGCCATAAACTTTGGTACGGCTGATGTCGAAGATGGAGAGCTGGCTTCTGTGAAGCCGTCTCAGATACTGGCTTTTGTCAAAGCCCTGAGATTGTATGATGAGTTATACATTCTACATTCTAGAAAAAAATAGGTATATACAACCTACAAATTTATTCGGTATATAAATATATGAACTTTAATTCGTAAACTCGGTTTTTTATATAAATTTTAGTATTTTGCTTATTATGCCGGGTTAATAGAAGGGTTGTTTTTTACCTTAAATTTAAAACATCCTGTGCAATAATTTCGCTAGTAAATTTTCCTAAAACATTATGCTTCGGTCAGAACCATGTGTTCTGAGCATTTTGTTTTTTGGCTCGCATGTTAGCATATTAGGTAACTGAGGTGACTAATGTTGTAATTGATAGTTACATTTTGCATACCTACGATTGAATATGGTCCATAGTGTCGAAGATTGTGCAAAAGCCGTTGCTCTTGTAAGATGGGCGGAATTATGAATATATCGCTAGGTAATACGCTCTGCGATAAAACGTGGATTAGAATTTAGAATCTAGAATGAGTGGGAGGGGGGTTAATCACTGCGACCTTACAGATTTATTGTGTCCCCCTTTCTTGAGTTATAATTCATCACACAGTCCCATTGCTTTGACAAAAGCCAGTATCTGGGACGGTTTTACAGAGGGTAGTTCTCCATCTCCAATATCAGTCGTACCAAAGTTCATGGGACGAATGGTTGTCGTCTCGGTGCACTCAGTGATGAGGTGTTCTGATGTTTCCCCATTTTTCCCACAGAATCTGCATTCGCCGTTTCTTCTTAGTTTCAATTTACTGAGGTGTTCATTGAGGAGACAGTGTCCTGTTAAAAACCCCGTGACAATCCGAATATTGTTCTTACTTAAATCCAGGAAGATATTTGATTTTTCTTGGTCGTAGGCCGTCAGAAATTTCTTCGAGTGTCTTAGATTCCCATTCTAGGTTGCGGATGGAGTCTTCCAAGTTCTTGAGTTCCGCCTTTAGTTGGTTACCACTTGGGAAGCAGAACGGTTCTGGTCCAGTTAGTGGAGTGTTCGCTCCTTTTCTAGCTGGATCATTTGCTTTTTCATTGTCTTTTATCCCTTGGTGAACAGGCACCCAGAGTAGGCGGACTTTGTTTTGTTTGCCTAATTTATTCAGCTTCTCTATGCATTCTTTGACGAATTTCGAATTGATTGATACTGAGTTGGTCGCTTTTAACGCTGCTTGACTATCAGATAAGATGGCTATTTCTTGTTCCCGATAGTTCTTATCTAAGATAAGTTGTAAGGATCTTTCGATAGCGTAGATTTCTGCCTGTAGAATGCTAAGATAGGTGCCCATTGGTTCGTGGATTGTGGAGCGTTTTACACAAACTCGTCGCAATAAGCCTAAATAAGCATAAATGTGGTAGTGGTATGAACCGCTAAACTACTGGTCTAGACCATCGGTATATCAGAATCAACCCTTTGCAGGACCGTCATTTAACATCGGGTCGAACAAGACGTTGGTATCAGGTGGGCATCAGGAGGTTCGAGGCAAGAATGTGAGTGTATTAACTGTTTGTCGTTAGGTACATCAGGTGTAATCGTATAGGTACATAAGATGTAAACTGGCGATATGACATTATGACAATAGTCACCAGTGCCACCTCGTCATATTAAAAAATAACATAAAAATGTAACAATAAATTGAAAATTGTTGGTGGCAAGTTCATATTACGCTTAAAAATTAACCAACGTATGTGTTGACATAAATTAAAATTCAATATACTCAGGAATCATGGTTTTGACCGAAAAATAATGTTTCAGGAAAATTTACTCACGAAATTATTCCACGGGGTGTTTGTTAAGGTTGTGTTTGTAAAGTTAGGGTAAAAATCAACCCTTCGATTAACACTGTATAAGAAGCCAAATACAAAATTATATAATAAACTGAGTTTACGAATTAAAGTTGATATACATTCACCGGTATGTATTCAAAATTTTTATATATTCTGTTATAGTGGACCGATTTTGATGATTTTTTAAGCAATTTGTAGCTAAATTAATTGACTTTTTAATATCTCTTTCTAAATTAAAAATGAAAGTGGTCATCTGTCGATTATACGAGGAAAAACAAAATGTTGATATTTTGGTGAAAGTTTGAAACACCCTGTGAAGTACGATAACAAAGCAAGGAATTTAAAGATAATTTTGTCATATATGTGTATATTTTCTTGATAGTTGTTTTTTTGATTCATCTTAATAGTTTTATTTTTTTTTTGAGATATTCGCTTTTAAACAACACGTCTCTACTAGAGTGAACGTCAATAAACAATAATAATATGATTTTTCAATGACAGTAGCATTACAAAAATAATAAACACTTTTTTGTGTATGATGTAAGTAAAGTAAGTAAAAAAATATAACACTTTTTTCACAAATTTGACGAAAAATTTCCATTGCGTTTTTTTCATTTGATTGCATATTACTTCAGGAGATATAGATAAAACAAGGGTTGAAAAACAGGGAAGGTTCAAATCAGGGTGTAAAAGAATCAGCCAATAGGTTGCTACTTTGTTTCTCCAATGGGGAAACACTGGGGGAACGTAGGTAGACAAAAGGGTGCGGCGATTGATGGCTTGATAAGATCAGGCTGTCATTTTTAATTTCACTTTTCAGAAGACTAGCTAGGGTGAACTCAGTGTCCTGTATAATTACGTCTGTGAGGCTTTTTTAGTTGTGTTTCATGGTTGGATGATTCGAATATAATTTTGAGATTAAATAATATATTTAATGGAAAAGTTTATTAAACTTAGGAGGATTAAGCTTGAATCATGATTAAATATATTTCTTTTAATTACTGCGAATTTAGCAAACCATAGCATTTTTTAATATAGGTACAATGACACATTTATTTTATGTATGTTTTAAGTTTAAGCCATTAAAAATACTTAAAACTTATGCTATATACTTTTTAGGTTAGTTTATTTTCCATTAAATCGTCATTACAAAAATACAATAATGCCATATTCAATTCCGGGTAGTTTTTGAAATATGACGCTTTTTAGACTAAATCTTCTGTACATTTAACGTTCTCCTCAAATTATAAAAATATCAAATGGGTAATGATAAAATTTTAGTTGCAAATATGGTTATAATAGGAGTAGGCTCATTTTATGTGTCTTTGCCACTGAAACAGAAATCTAAAAAATAGTTTTTTTTAGAAAATACGAAAGTGTAGAGCTATAACTTTAATACTTTTCCTGTCAATTTCTATCTCAGTGCGTAACCCTGCTAATGGATCCATCGCTTTTACATAAAGAATATCCAGAAACTAGTACTATAAAAGGAAAAAGAGTACGAATAACCAGTGTGTACGCGATGACTCGCAATCCTTATTGCTGTCAATCGCTTGAAGTTGTAACAAAGTTAGAAACATCCGGACAGTAATTTACCAAAGATGATATAAATATATCAGAAAATTCAATTCTTTTCTGTTGTGACAGTTAACTGTTCCTGAGAACCACTAATACAAAAATTTGGGTACTTCAAATGATTTATTCTCTTCAAATACACACTCTCAAACATTCACATTTAATATTAAAGGAGGAAAGATAAACATATTGTAACACTACTAAGAAAATTAAAAAAGGAAAAACCTACTGAAGTTTATGTAAATCTCAGAATTCCATCCGTGATTTTTTTTAGAACATCACTTATACCGTATCCTTATAAACTACCACCTCTTAATAGATAACCGAAAACTCACAATGATGGCGTGCTACTCAGATCTTAGTGATAGATCTTGAGATCAGAGATTGAGTTCAAGAGATTCGGCAACTACTAGTTTAAGTAGTTTTCTACTTCAACTTTAGACAACTTTAGACTCCAAACAATTATTTATTTATTTTACAAATTATTTATAATTATTTGTTATAGGAAAAACATTTTCGTTGGTTATATCTACATATTCATGTATAGCTAGATTTAGGCCATTCAAACAAGTTTGTTTGATTTAAAGTACATTCCTTTGTGCTTCAACAGAGAGTAATAGAGCTCTTTTGATGCTGTCTGTACAAATTTTAAGTAAAAATAAGTTCACTCCTGTGATATATGTAGGTACCGGAAAATCTGGCATCGATATGCTGAGGATATCGTAATGTAAAATTGATCCGATTGATAGTTGGTTGATAATTTACGCGAAGGCAGATTGATTTACTTGATATTGTCTCAATTGGAATATTAAAGTAAAAAAAAATATCTCGAGAAAAAAATGATTATATATCAATTACTTATGTTGCTGTAATTTTATTATTTTGCCAATTTTTGCTAACCCTGGTTAGATTAGTACTGCACACCACTGCAAACCTATTTTTTACACCATTTTTCTTTTACCTATTCTATTTGTATAGCACAAAATCAAATTAATTATAACTAGAAAACGAGAAATACAACCTGATAACTTATCAGAAATACCCCCCAAAAGCTATAAATTATAAACGATATCGATCGCGCGCGCCCTTTTGCGTACCTGCCTTCCCCCCAATGTTTCCCCATTGGAGAAACAAAGAGGCGACCGATTGGCTGGTCCTTCGAGACGCCCGAATTACAGATCGCCCGTTTTGGCAGCGTCGCGGCGCGGCATTTAGCTGAACCACCCCCACGATGCCGGGTGTTTGATCTCGGGAGATCGTGTAATATCTAGACGTACCCTTTCGTCAAAGTGTTGTAGCCAACATTAATTATCGTCTGCTCCTAGTGAGAGTGAGGTGAATTACAATATAATTGTATATTTGAGATAAAAACGATTTTTCAAAATATATTTAGGTTTTGTAACTTTTTAAGCGCGTGGTAGTTTTGAAAAAAAAAATAGAGTAAAGTACCAAAAAGAATTTTAAGTTAACGTCTCTTATTGGCTATTAAGGCTAATCTGGACGGGGTCTACTTTCTTTACGCGGAATCCGAACTGCGGTCCTCGGCCATATCATTGTCAATGGCCTATTAACTTGGCGAGTGTCTAAATCAATTCTTACTTATGATTTATCCGATCGCATCCGGCCTCGAACCGGCGCGAATGAGCAGTGTGTGTCAATAGATTTTACACTCTTGCCTTGGAGCAACAGCACGACAGAACTTCCAGACGGTCACCCGTCCATCCTCTCGCATTGTTTAACGTCGCTTAACTTCGGTGATCTGTCGGTTAAAATATGATGAAACGGAAACAGATAAAATATTTTTTGGGCATCAACAATATTTTCATAAATTGTACAAATTTATGAAAACATGTCTAATTGATGCCTAAAAAATATTTTATCTGTCATTTTTGATTAAGCTCGATTTCGAGATTTTTTGAAATATTTAAGAATATTTCAGTTTATATAGAAATAATATTTATAACAATCAATAAAAAAAAATATTAGTTTGAGGCTTGATACATAAATGCCTATATTCTATTCGAGTCCAATTTTTTTAAAATCGTTTGTTATCTTTTCGTGTAGCTGATTTCTTGATTCAAAATCGATTCAAAGTAAAGTTATCCATATGGTTGCCTTCATAATTTATACTTTTTAATAAAATTTGTATACCTTTTGGGGAGTAGTTTTAGGGGAAAAAATTGTAACACCCTGCTCAGCCAGCTTTAGCCGAAAAAATGGCCCCACATGGCCGAAAAATAAGTTTTTCGCAAATATCTGCCAAAATATGCAACGTACAAAAATTTCCTTTGAACAAAAAGGAAACTTAGGTAATTGTCTACAAAAATGGCCCTTAACATTTTTTACGTAGAATTAGTAGTTTTCGAGATATTACGCCTCGAAGATTTCTGAATTTTCTCTCCAAGTTTTAACGGCTCCGGAGATGGATTTTATAAGCGTATCTTGACTGATAGGACAAATCGTTTAATAACTTGGCTAAAATTTAATAATTTTTGATGATTTAAAGTTTATTTAAAAGGTAGGATCAACAGCTATCACATTTTAGAATTTGTTCGAATTTTGTCATATTTTATGATAATAAAAAAACCACGGAAACATTCCTTGACCCAAAAATTTTCACATTTTTACAAATTTATTTACATTTTCACTAATAATAGCTTAATTATCAAGATTTTTTTTTGTGCTGGTGCCAGATATAAGCACTGTCATGTGTAACATAACTTTTATAAGTCATGTTCCACAAGTAGTTTGGGGTCGCACCACTCTGGCACTTTGTGCCATTGTATCGGTTTTTTAATCGCGGTGCGATCCCTTTAGACACACATTTATTAGTACTAATATTATTCTGTAAAACTTAATGGGGTCTAAATAAAGAAATTTGAATTTGAATTTGAATGTTCCACAGCGTAGGACATCCCTTGCATGCTGATATTTCAGACCAAATGGTCAAGGTAGAACATTATATCCCGGAAAATGGAGAAGAACAATATACCCTGAAAGAGTTGCAAGATATTGTAGGTAATTTTGAACTTTTACAATTGATTGCCAACTCCTGATTGATGTTTATTACTTATAAAGTTATTATGCAATTTTCCTTTGTTTATGACACTTTTCGAAAATTCCAAAAAAGCCACTCATGAATAGTTGTTCTTTTTATTAATATGATGTGATTAAACAAATACTTCAAACTTTCTGAGTTGCTAAAAGAGACTCTAAGAACAACTCTTAAAAAACTCTTGACAAATAAGCTATTATTAGTGAAAATGTGAATAAGTTTGTAAAAATCTGAAAATTTTTGGGTTAAGGGATGTTTGCCCGGTTTTTTTATTATTATAAAATATGACAAAATTCAAACAAATTCGAAAATGTGATAGCTGTTGGTTCCATCTGTGGCGATTGACCACCGTCATATGAAGCATGAAGTTAGCAGCGTCCAGGTTCATCGGTGCCAAGAAAAAAAAAGAAGAATAGCGGCATCGGCTGACAAATTAAATGAAGACAGACCAGTAAACCAAAAAACAAGTGAGTATGTCTAGTGTGGAAAATCTAAACAGTAAACCCAGATGATTTCAGATTATCATTTTCACACCCAAAAATACCCATATTGTTGACGTCGACGTGATCCAAGAAGCTTGAAATTACTGACAATCAATACCAATTAACCAAACATGCAAACAAATAATCCAGAAGCTAGCACTACTAAAACAAACAATTCCAATCAATCAACAAACAATCAACCAATAAATAAACCGTACAGGGTCAGTTTCAAACCTCCTGAATTCTGGAAGGCTGAGCCAGAGCTGTGGTTTTACAGAATCGAATGTCAGTTCCGAACTGCTGGGATTTCAACTGATGATTGCAAGTTCGACTATACAGTTGCCAGCCTAAACTGCGAAACACTTGCGGAAATAGCCGACCTTATAGGCAGTCCACCAGCAACAGACAAGTATTCAGCACTCAAAAATCGTTTAATTAGCAGATTTGCAGACAACGATATAGTCAGAATCCAAAAACTGCTTGTAGGAGTTGCACTGATGGGAGATCAGAAATCTTCACAGCTCCTACACAAAATTCAGAGCCTAAATAACAATAAATTTCTCTCTAACTCTCTGGTTAGAGCAGTTACTATCTACAATGAAGGCCATATTAATGGTAAGTGGCGAAGATTTAACAAAATTAGTTAAAATAGCTGATAAAATAAATGAAACATTAGACAGACTAGCAAACCTCTATGGTATGTCTTGTGTGGAAAATCTAAACAGTAAACCCAGAACCCAGCTGATTTCAGATTATCCATATTCACACCCCAAAGCTACCCATACATCTTTTAAATGAACTTTGAATCATCAAAAATATTAAATTTTGGCCGAGTTATTAAGCAATTTGTCCTATCAATCAATGAAACCTATCTCGAGATTAAATCTATCTCCGGGGGAATCATGGAGCCGGATCTTAGACTATTAAGAAAATATGAAATGTTAAATTTAAGGGTACTTTTACAATTTGCTTTAATTTAGAGATGAAATTTAGTAGCTGGCAAACACTTTTTACATTATTAAATGGAGTGTGATGTGGATTGAGTCTTTTCATTTCCTTTTTTTTATTTATTTGTAAGTGTGTATTATGTTTTTTTCTCTTTATTCATTTGAGTCGGTGTTTTTTAAAAATAATACCAAGCAAGTCGAAAGTAAATAGAAAAATATTTTAAGTTAACGTCTCCTTTTTGCTATCCGGGCTAATCTGGACGGTCAATAAAATAAGAAATCGTTCATTCATATACCAGAACACTGTGTGATAAATATAAGAAGAAACCAAAACTTTTATAATTAAACGTTTAATTACCATCCGCAACAGAAACCATCATAGCAAGAAAAACAACAAGAACAAAGGTTTACAAAAGGCAAAAAACTTTTCTTGTCGGATGTATTATACAGATTTTCCTGAAAAAGAACAAGGATACTACAGCGACAAATAAAGGCTCGTTGCCGAACTCAAGAACAAAGCATTAAATTATCTTTCTAGGCCGAAAAGGGCCCACGCTGCTGGTAATTAATTCTTATCTTGGAGCAAAAAGAGGGAGGCCGTGTTAAAACTTTAGACCTTTCATATTACAACCTAGACACCAATTTAATATTAAAATAATATTTCTCTGGAAGTGTCATCTTAAGGTTAAGATAAAAAAGAAATCAGGGGTCAATCTTTATTTTAAAACAAATATGTTAGGCCCAGTATTCCAAAAAGTTTTCCTTTTACTGTTTTTTTACCAATCTTTGTAATTAATTTTTTCGCCTAGTTCTCAGTTTAGTCCAGTAAGTTTTTTTAACATGTTTGTCTTCTTGTGTAGTTTCGTCATGAATTTATCAGAAAAAGTCTAAATTTGTGTTTTGGGAAGGTATATTTATGTTGGCGACAAGACGCCCAAAAATAGCTGTAGGTATCTAGGTAGTTCATAGTCTAACAATACGACAAAACATTTCATAAAATCATAAATGTTACTTGCATTTTGAGACTGTATATTTATGTTGGCTACAGGATGACTACAATAGGTATATGTATCTAAGTAATTCATAGTCTAACAATACTACAAAAACATATAAAAAATTGTAATTTGCCTTTTAGGTATCTCATAATAACCGTTTGCGATTATTAATTATAGTCATACGAAGTTACTTAATAATTAATCATATTATATAGTTCTCTTGTTTTATCCCATGGGATATTAATCATTATTGGCAAATAATAGTTTATTTATTATAGTAACATGGACGTCAACCCTCTGATATAGACTTATTATTTATGATCTGTTCTTGTTTTTACCAGTATTTTTTTGAACTTCATTTCATTTTATTGTTAATTTAGAGTGAATTTTATAATTATGTACACTGAAAATAAACATTAAAAAGAATGGAGTTATTCGGTACATTTTTAAAATTCATACTTTAAATCTTCAATGTATATCTATAAACTAATGAAATATGCTAAAGTATGCTAGATGTTGACTATAGACTACTATGCTAGACTTTTTTTTGTTTTAAAAATAATAATAATAATGGTGTACCTTTTTACTTGAAAGTAGCAAGGTACAATCTACTATATAGTCGGTATTCTATGAAGGTATATCTTGTGGCTAGCACAATAACCTTAAAAGTGAGTTCCAAATGCCCAAGTGCTCATTTGCGTTAATTGAGTTAATCTAATCTAAGTATTCAAACTTTTTTAATATTATTAATGTAGTGGGCTGATAAATAGGTTTACCTTTAGATTGGTACACGAGACTTGTACCTCTAAGCACCGGGGCTCTAGCCTTTGCTTATAGTAGAGTAAAATTACGTTTTATATATACCAGGTGGTTATAAAAATAAGAAATCCCTTGCAAATTTTGAACTGTCCAAATATTGGCTCTCCTATTAATTTTACAGCAAAGTCGTAAGGAGAGTTTTTAAAGGTCTACCTATGCTGAATGCCAAATTTGAATAATTTTGGACAAGCGGATTTTAAGTAGTTTAAGAAAAACCGCATCAATTTTTAAATTAAAACTGTCAACATACTATTAGTTTGCTATTATACTACATACTATTTTTATCAACCTATGATTTAATCATTGTCAAATGTAATTTGTTGTGCTGTCTACACTACTACATTACCGTAGGTTAGAGTTACCAACATTAAAAAAAAAATAGAGGACGAGAGTGTAAAACAAGCAAAACAATGTTTAAACATCGTTCAAATGTAAAGAATTTACCCAAAAGTTATGTAAACACTATACGATTTCCTATGTTTCCAACGACGATGCACCACCCGGTAGAGCCAAAGCGTGTTTTTGAAAATATCTAGTTACCAACATGTCTTAAGTTAATTTTAAATTCTTAACTTAATTAGCATCAGAAATTGCAGAACTCACCGAGTCTTTTCGAAATTTCTGAATTGTGCATTTTCGGATTCTCCTGTGCTATCTTTCTGCGCTGAAGACGTGACCACACCATAAACGCGTTCATGGGCCTTTTGATGTGGTCCTCTTGCTTTTTGACAGCTTGAGGTGTTTGTAAACCTTGCGGAATACCGATGGGCGTCCCGCCCAGGGACGCCATCCTGGAGAATCCTTCTGCGGCATTGAAGCCACTTTCGCACATCTGGCTCACAGACCTGTAAAAATAAATACAATTAATAATATTTACTCGTCGAGCAATAGCCGTAATTGATTTTTTTAGTAGACATCGGCTATTGAAACGATGAATATGTTTTATACAAAACGGTCTGCGAGAAAATACGTGCTGTATACTAAAGTGTGATGTTCCTAAACAAATAAAATAATAGTTTTAATATGGGTTATTGTGTGTTTGTCCAGTTTTTTACAATTTTGATTCTGTAGCAATCTACGTTCAAGAGACTTGAAAAAGACATATATTGTCGAGACGTCGCCGTCGTCGATAAAAATAAAATAATAAATAAAATCCAGTAACATCTTTACGACCCCAACCACCTAAAGCCAGGAATAAAAAGAAAAAAATATAAACTAATTTAGAGTCAATATATTTTATGATAAAATTTTTTGACATCATGAAATTAATTTAAAGCATGCATAGCATGTAGAACTTAGCATATTTGACATTGTTATATGGGGGGGCAATCTTGAAATTACGGTCTAAAACTCCTACATATAATAATCAATTTTCTGAAGGAATTAGCCAATTTTTCTAACCCACTTATATTATTTGCTAAAATTTTCTTGTCAACTTTAAATTAGTTGAGAATTATTTAAGCGGTCAGTATTACCTTTATTTATTTATCTATAAGGAAAAAAAAACATAAATCGTTTTGTTAACTTAATGAAAACAAATTTTGCCATGATGCAAAAATTGCTGATTGGAAGGAATCATTTAACTGACATTGTTAAACGGTAATCTTGTACGATTTCAAGCTTTCATTACTAATCTTCACATGTAATCACTTGGTTATTTCAAGGCAGTTAAAATGTGACTGATTTTTTTATAATTGCAAGTATGGCATATACATATTGACTGATTGATTGATTGTATAAAAGGGAGGAAGTTACTCATGGTAACCTTATAAATCTATTGTGTCCCCCTTTCTAGAGTTATAAATCACCATGCAGTTTCAGGGCTTTGACAAAAGCCAGTATCTGAGACGGTTTTGCAGAGGTTGGTTCTCAATCTTCGATATCCGTCGTTCCCAAGTTTATAGCACGAATGGTTGTCGTCTCGGCGCACTCAGTGATAAGGTGTTCTGGCATATACATTATAATATTTAATACTGATCGGAACTAAAACTTTAACTGTTCTATTAGCATATTTCGCATTGTTACACTGCAGTCCTGCAATAAACTAAAGTCTCAATCTCTCACGCTTAACAATCGGTAACCTCTACTCGTTGCGATTTTTGACTCTATACTGTTCAAAATCTCCTTGACGCTTTATTTGTTCAGGTTTGTTCCTTTCACGCTCATTATTGTTCATTTCCCGCGTAATGCGCTCGGAATATTCTCGCTACAACTCTAATTACCATATGGGCTGTTATTGTTTTGAGAGGCGTAAGTTTTGTGTTTGTTCTGTCGTCGACCGTTCTTCACTTTCGTATTCCAATAATTTTGAATATTTTAGAATCGGAGCTGGTACGGATTGTTGTTTGAAGATAACGCCGCATAATATTAGTGAGGAGTAAAGAAATTTGGTGGAGAATTATAGAAAATGTGATCACTGCTATAATGGAAGAAAAACATAAAGGGAATATAAGGAAAAATTCGGAAGAACAGGTACAAAATTAGAGCCTAATGTTTTTGTTTCTGAATAACATTCTTTTTCTTCTTCCAGTACCGTCTTATATCTGAGATTAGACCACCAGTGCAATTTTTACTTTATTGATTGTAGCTCTAAATAAATCCTCTTGAAGTCGCAGTCGCACTCTCTTACATTACTTAGCTAAGTATACATTCTTGTGTCTCTTAGACTTTTTCTGATTTTCCTTTTGCATTAGCCTTAATAGTCTATTACGCTGTACTGTTCAGGTCGCTCTAAGGGGTCGGATAAAGCGGGTGTGTGGCCGAAGGAAATATATATTATATTTCAGAAATCTGCCTAAGGCTTAGCCCGATCCTGTTGTGTTAAGCCACACCCAAAATTCCAAACACACGTGCTTTGATTAAGGCTTGATTAAGGTTTGCAGGACTTTAGCATTTGCCAAAAAATAGGGAGCATTTGATTACAAAACCAGATAAATTATATATCACTGTAATCACAACATTAAATGCCAAACGCCTATTTTGTTATTTTTTTGGACTAGTGAAATGGAGTCTTAATAGTTCACCATTTACCTCTCTTTTTCTAATAAGCGCAGATTGCAATTTTTTCTTTTTTATTACCTATTTTTCCTCTATCTCCTATTTTTTCACATTTTATCCTTATTCTATGTAGTACTTCTTTATTGGCTATTCTCTGTCCATGGAATTTTTCACATTTTCTTGCAACACATTTCAAAAGCTTTATCGTTTTCAGTTACTGTCTATAGTGGAAACTGACTATAAAGGAAACATATCATTGTAATATCCCCATTTCTAGATCTGCTTTATTTCGAGAACAATGATATAAAACATAAACTTTTCAGTTTTACCGGTTATTTTATGTCCGGGTTCTATTCTTCCACTCATTGGTTTGCTCACTTTTTTCTGTGATCCATGCTTCTATGTTTTTGAACGATCAATAATATTAGCCGAGTGTTATTTGAGGATTTCCATATCTCTTGAAAAACTTCATATTTCTTCTTAACACACACCTCTTTTCTATTACTCAATCCTTATCCTATACATGGTGTCTGAGAAATAAGTGCAGATAATTTAGCTAGTATATTTCGACCTTAGAAACATGCCTTTTAATTTTTTATGCGAAAAAAATTGTTGAAAATTTTAAATTTTTCTTGACATTTTCCGGGAAATTTAAAAAAACTTTTTAGTGCCACTTATTTATTCACCTGAGATTTCTCTACGGTGCCCATGTATCTAAACCTTGCACTGTTGCCACCTCCTAACGTTATCCATGAACGTATATCCTACATATTTCTATACTTATAAATTCACAGCAATTTCAAATTTCTACACAAAAAATTAGGAATGATAATTTTAATCTTTTGAGATCAGTGCCCGTTACTAATAGTTCTACAAAAAACTAATATGAACAGAAAATTTCAATAAAAAATTATGATCAAATTATGATGAAGCTTATTTGAAAATAATGTCTTAGAAATGGGGACTGTTATTTAGTAGTTATTATAATAGCATTTACAAGTAAAGCAGCACAGTGAAGTGTATTTTAGTTAAGTGTGTATCGAAAAAGAGAACTGTCGCAGTCACATCGATCTGCCATAAATATATTTTTTTAATATTGTGGGGAAGTTTTTTCCTTTAATTTATTTTGTGTAATAATAACACCATCTTAAAAATGTAATGCATCTATGCAAAATGGATGGTGTTATCTGCCGGCGCGGCGGTTCTCCAAATGTTGCCTTTATTTTTTTAAATTTTCAAAGTTAAATAACTTATTTTCAATTTGTTTTTAAAATGGTAAAGAGTAACTATGTTTCTTTTGGCCAGATCTACCACCCCTTAAAATATCTGTACTTATTTCTGGGACACCCTGTAAAAGGCAATAATTTACACAAATAATAAAATTGAATCTTACAAATATATCGAATTGACTTACTTAAAAATTAACTTCACCCTTAATTTAACTTTTTGTTATCTACTTTAATATTTTTTAATTTTGTTTGGATATTTTGATTATGAAATATTATTTCTTAAACAATGTTGATTTTTTTCTATTCTCATTATCATTTATTTCGTTCAAGATAAATTAAGTTTTTAATTGCATTTTTACAATATTTTTTTGTAAAAAGAATGTACTTAAATCTTTATTATCTTAATACGGACTAAATCTTTGACGTCAGGAATTTTTTTTCTTCATCATTTCATGTCGTTTTAAGTGTATGCAACTCAACGATGTCAGAGAACAAGGAGACGGTAATCGATACTATCGAGTGTATGTATGCAGAAGTGACTACAGGTCGTCATTAAAGATGGTGAGTTAGAGAAAAAATCCTGATTTGAAATTTAAATTTCTTCGCGAGTAAACTTCAATATTTGTTTAATTGTTTTAGAGATGGTGTTGTAAGATGTTGCTGGTAATATTTTATTAAGGTGATACATAAATTACTTGCGCTATTAACAACTGTAACATCTATTCTGCTTATTTTTTTTTAATGGATAAAGTATTTATAGAGATTTATGTAGGTTAGTCACTGTTACACAATAATTAGTATTGTAATTGACTGCAGAAAAGAATGAAAATAGCAAGATATAAACTATAAAAAATAATTTGAAAAAAGTGAAATCAATTTTAAACAAATGTTACCTTATCTCTAACTTGGTAATACATATAAATGTGTAACAAAAAATAAGTAAAATGAGAAAATTAGATACATTTCTGTCTACGTGCTATTTTTCCATTTTTTTTTTCATGACATTATCTTTTTAAAATCTCATCTAAACCTTTTTTAACAATTAAATTATATACAAGAAGAGTTTTTTTTGAAGTGTGCACAGAATTTCTCTGAAAGAATCTCATTTAAATTTTAAATTTTCCTCAGTTAAACGAAATGTTTATTTACTAGTTTATTTTCACAGTAGTTTATGCAATGTGCTACTGTTATGATTTAATTAATTTAACGAAGAACCAGTGGCGCATTTAGAGATTTAGTCTGGGAGGGGTCTCGGGAGGGGTAGGGGGTAGTGGCAATATTTAAGTAAAGTATACAAGATGTCCCAGAAATAGGTACAAGTATTTTAACTGGTAGTATAGTTCAACCCCAGAAACACGCCTATGAGGTTTTTTCCGCGAAACATTTTTTTTGAAAATTCGGAATTTTTTGAAGGATTTTTTTTAGTTTTTACTTAAAAGAAAATAATTTCTTGATAATATGGCAAAATAGATAGTAGATTAAATTTACAAGAAACAAAATCCAGAAAAGATCCAGTGGTTCTCAAAATTTGAGCAAAAAATCATTTTTTTTGGAAATTTTCAAAGTTATTTTGGACTTATTTGAAAAACGATAAAGAAAAAATATGTTTCTTTTATGGATAGTTACAATTAAATTTTGAGCTGAAAGGTATTGTGACTGTGGAAAAGAATTTGGATTGACGTGGATTTTATTTTTTTGAATGCTATTATAAATTCCTTTCATTACAATTTCATTTTATGCCATATTTTATCTTATTTATAATATATGAGCCCCTCAATGCGCCCCTGAAGAGAACATATTTTACTTTTTATATAATTCAGTTTTGTTTTAATCTACACTTTAATTTCAATACCTATTTGTCTCAAAAAATAATATTTAAAGACCAATGTGTGCAATATAGTTAAAACAAATACGGTTGACAAAATAAAAAAAGTAAATATGAATGCTTTTTTTCTTAACTTATGTTTGGTTTGATTTGATTTATGGTTTATGGTAATAGAGCAGTCAAAGCTAAGCGATGTAATGGTACAATTACAAAAAAAAAGAAATTGGCTTAATAACAGCCTTGCTACAAGTTGGTATTGGCTTCATATCATATCAGGTGTTCGTACTGGCCATATTTTGGTAGACATCGTTTATTATCAATTTATTTTAAAAATGACACAGAGAAGATATGGCTGATCTACCACCTCTTAATATACTTGTACTTATTTCTGAGACACCCTATATAGGAGTTAATGATTAACTAATGATTTTATTTTACTTCTTTTGTTTCACTCATATAGAGACATAAACATGGATTTTAGTAATTGACCTATATTTATAAATCTGTAGTTGGCTATTATACAACAATTTTAATTAAATATAAGTAAATTTCTTTAAATATATTGAATTAAAAATAATTAATTACGTTAATAAAATTATTATTTATAAATAACTTTATACAGTCATACAAACGTTATAAAATATGTTTATAAGTAATTAATGACATGTTGCAAAAAATATACAGTTAATGGTATATTTAATTGGCGTATAATAAATTATTATTAATATGATAATATATTTTATGAAATGGTTGTTGTGGACAATTACTATTAATATAAATTAATATCTATACTTTGCAGCAAGATCATACCTTTAAAAAAATCATGGGTATATATTTTGGAACTGACTATTAAAGTTGGTCTCAAAATGAATTTAGCAGAAACTAAGTTATGCATAACAAACTAGTAGACAGAAAATACATTCTAATAAATAATACAACGCGGGAAATAGCAGATAAGGTAAAGAGAAAGAATCCAGATAAGGTAAACAGACAGAAGACCAGCACTGGAAATAGTAGAAGAATACAAATCTTCGGGACAACTAATACACAGCTCGGGATCTCTACTACCAGAAATCAACAGAAGAATTAAGTTAGCATGGAGTAGTTACGCAAGAAACTCAATCATATATAAATCTAGAATGCCGTTTTATCTAAAGAAGAAAACAGTCAACCAATGTGTACTACCAGTCATGACCTATGCATGCGAAACTATAATAATTATAAGAAAACTGCAGATTACACAACGCTCAATGGAACGAAATATGCTGGGTATAACCAAGAAAGACCGTAAAAGAATAGAGTGGATACGACAAAAATCCCAGCTAATAGATGTCATCCACAGAGTCAAATCCCTCAAGTGACAATGGGCAGGACACCTGGCAAGAAGGACGGAAAACAGATGGGCCATAAAAATTACAGCATGGAATCCACGAGGAATTAAAAGACCTAGAAGAAGACCAAACTTGAGATGGTATTAGATCATGGTATTAGAAAATTGGCAATGATAACTTGGGCGCGCATAGCCAACAATAGACAACAATGGGCCAAACTACAAAGAGAGCATCTAAATATGTGAAGGAAGTTACACCATAATTGGAAATGGTTGAATGAGCTGAAAATTATTATGATAATGATTATTTCGGAATTGAAACAGAAATCAAGAAATCTATGAAATAAAAAGATATTTTTATCGTAAAATACGATTGTCTTAGAATCTAAAGGGATATCAGATTAGGTGGTATACCTATAAGTGGCTTTTTATTCATAAACAAATTTGCCTAATCAACAAAAACGCTCAACGTCTTCGGTAGTCTATATCCTCCCGTCTTCAAGGCAAACACTAGCCAAACTAAACACCTGCGATTTCAATAATATAGTGAAAAATCCTCTCATAAAAAGTGTTGTCTAAGTAGTTTAAATTATATAATTTGTCTTTATTATTTTTGTTAATTTGATTGTGCAGATGGTGATATTGTATGGATCCTAAAACCCCATACTTATTATGTGCTGATGCGGTTCATCAAAGTGTCAATTTAATGCGTCGATGCGATAGGTTGTGCGATGGTGGTTTGGCGGAATGTCTGTTTTGGGCGAACTACCTAAAGAAATATCACGAACGCAATGTACGATTCCAAACGAACTAACGAATCGCATTGACGAACCGCATCATACTCACCACGTGCATATAGATGTACGGATGCATGTAGCGAGTATGGGGCTTAAAGCAGTGGCTTTTTGTAAAAGATAAAGTTCAAAAGTCTTTTTTATTTTTAAGATTTCTGTTTTCAGTGGCAAAATACCGTCTTTCTTAAGATACTATATTAACATATTTAAAAATGTAATTGTAATTATTAATACAGAAAATATACAGCTAATATTATCTTTAAAAGTACTCATTTGTTTATTTAGAATATTCAAAGATTCTGAAATTTTTACAAAATAGAAATTATTATTATTAAGGTAAACAAGACCCCAATAAATAGTCGCTGTCCTGGCTTTTAAAACTGATTTATGGTTTATGGTCAATCTCAGCGAACCCTCACAAAAGTTTACAGAAAAATTCTCTAAATTTTGCCTTTACTAACTTGCCATGAAGGCATTATCTTTTTAAGGATAGTATATAATCTGAAATATTTATTACACCGTCGCGTCGGCAATATTTGTAGCTAGGAAAGTAAAATTTTAGGTTTGATTTTTATTGATTCAGGTAGCTTAACAGAGTAGTTTAAAGTAAATACAGAAAGAAAATTTTCAACTTCTAAAGATCCGCTAAAAATATAATAAAAAATGTCTAAGATGTTTCAGTTATTCTACCCATCGACAATCTTTCTTTACATGTTTTTTTATTTATAAATTATTATTTTTTAAATCTAGGGGTTTTATATTATAATGGTTCATGCATAACCAAATTGGGATAAATGTTTATAACATTAAAGAAAAAAATATTGAGATGTGAATATCTACTGTATGTCCCCGGATTGTCTTAACAAGAAAAAACAACTTTTTTATTATTGACATTTTGAGAAAAATGCATTCTTCATAAAAATGTTTGCTTGTTCCAGAATGGTTAATCCCGTATATAGCTATTCAAATTCCCATACCGTTTAACTAGATTTAGTTAATTTATTAATCATAAATCATTTTTTTCAAATGGTAACCCACTTTTTTTATTTCACTAGTTGAAGATGATGAAGAAAAGGTTTTACAATTCGTTACTTTTTAGCTATACATGTTCCTATTCCTAAAATAAATGGTTTTTAAGTTATTTAAGATTTAATTTGAAAACGTATATTTTTCTTGATTTATCTAGCTTCCTTTGACATTAAATGTCAAACGGTCAGACAATTTATGTCCATCTGTCAGAAAACGAATTATTTGAATTTCCTGTATTATAAATACTGCCTGCTTAAGAGTTTAAAAAGTGTATTTATAAAGATATATCTCGTATTTTCGCTTTTTAGTGATATCTAATAGTTGATATTATTAATAATAGTAATATAATATAAAAAATAATAATAGTAAAAAATAAATATAAAGAGTAATAGTAATATAAAAAAACCAGCGCAAAATTGGCTCGGAAATGATGCTGTTTTTTGAACAATGCGTCACAATATGACATGGTCAGATCTAATGTTTTACATCACTTGACGTTTAAAGTCATAGGCTACTGGTTAAAATCAGGAAAAATATACGCCTTAAAACTAAATCTTAAATAACTTAAAAACGATTTATTTTAGGTATAGGAACATGTATAGTCAAAATGTAACGAATTGAAAAGCCTTTTCACTAGTGAAATAAAAAAAGTGGGTTTCCATTTGAAAAAAAAATGATTTATGATAATTTTTTAATGGCTCAATTCTATGACAGCTGCGGCCATTATTATATGACATTCGAACAATTTAATTTTTGAAATAGATAGCTACATATTTTCTCTTTATGGCACAGTGGCTGTGGTAATCACTAAATTTGATGTTTAGACTACACACATATTTTTGACAGGCAGTTTTTTTCGTTGAAAAATTTTAAATATTTTTTTTCGCAAAAACGGTCAATGTTAGATATAGTGTTTCATATCAAAATTCATAAAATTTTACAAAGAATTTAAGTATGTAATGCAAAATGGGGGCACCCATTTAAAATAAGAAAGTTGCTGTCAACTTCCGGTATTTCCGGAAGTGCCGCCATATTGAAAATATTTTTAATCGACAGATCTCGTAAAACAATGATGTGCAAAAAATCTCCGAGCTAGATGTTGTAGTTCTCTAGAAACTTCTAATGCACGCTCAGCCTGGGACACCCTGTATATCATATAAATAAATAAAACTGAAAAAAGATGTGCTATTGAAACTTTCGTATATGGAGAAATATGGTACATATAAAAATGGTCAGGGGGGGGGACATAGTTAAACCACATTAAGAATTTCTTACATATTATCCTTGTAGCATTAATTTTTATTCCCAATTTTTGTTATATAATTTCAAATTTAATCATTTTCCTACTTGACCGACAATAAACGGACAAACCGACAATAAACGGACAAACAGATCCTAAGTAAGATAGATAAAACGGCAACGCTCAATTATCGCCACAAATTGACTTATAAGAATCTTAACAATGTTGTGAATGTCCGTGGGCGGTCGAAAGGACAAAATAGCCTCGCAGGACGTCCGAAGAAAGGGACGAAAGGTCGATAGAGTGGAAGAGAAATGGGAAATCGAATGACCAGGAAGGAATTGGGTTGGTGCAATCCGTAATGAAAATTCTTTAATATTATATTCAGTGAAATATGTTTTATGAATTTGAACTATTTAAAGCCTCATTTTTTTATTTCTTGTGTGTAAATATTATATATGTACTTATAATATAGAGTTCTCTAATATCTAGTCATTCAATCTTTCATGAAATTTGAGTACCTATAGCATTTCTTGATATTTTTAATTTTATTGAATCTTTAAATAAATTAAACTATTCTGTTCTCTTCAACTGGAGGATATACGACAGTCATTGTCTGATCATTTTAAGTCACCGATAAATTGTATTTTATGTAAATTAAAAAACTATATAAAAAAAAAAAAAAATGAATATATTTTTTATTCAAATTAAAGTAAAACAATGAAACTAATTTTTACTTAAGTGGGAATGATAACCAATCACACCACATTCGGTAATGTACTTTGCTTGGGGCAAGTTTTTTTAAAAGTTCAGTGTTTCGGAAATGCGGCGCGTAGGTTTCCTAATCGATCATCCAAAGCGACGTTAGGAGATAGAGGTATATGGGACGGGTTAACGTATTGGAAAGACGCCCGCTCTATATTTATCTAGTATCGTTTAAAATGTCTACTAAATATTGGGTTTCAAAACAACCTCTTATACAAGGTGTAGTCAGAGAAATAAATTCAATATTTTCAAAAAAAAAAAAAAAAAAAAAAAAAAAAACAAAACAATATTTTTCTTTTTTTTTCTTTTTTTTTCAAAAACATAAAAAAAAAAAAAAAAAAAAAAAAAAAATTAATTTAATTTGAAAACTAAAAAAATATTGCTTGCTTAAATTTGCTTCTTGGGATGCTACAATAATTGTGAATATGTTTAAGAATAGACTTGATGTGGAAATGAAGAGCTGGAATAATCTTTTTATTCACTACATGTTATTGTAAACTGTAAATGTAATTCTTAATTTTAATTTTAAAATTTAAACTTTATACTTTTTTGTACCTATATATTTATAATTAAAAAAAATGTTTATTTATTTTTTTGTTTCATATTAATTTTTAGTTCAAATGTGTCAGATTTTTTATGCGATTTCAATAGCTCTCATCGCATCTCGGGTATTGTACCGGTCCCCCTACTGTTTGGGATTTTTTTGTGATACAATAAAAATAATCTTTTTTTTTTTTTTTTTTTGTTTTATATGTTTTTTAAGTAAAAAAAAATAAAAATAAAATTCAAAAAAAAAAATAGCGAAAAAATCAGACGTATTCATGGGTCTACTCGAAACTATTCCAATAATGCCTAATTTATACTTATTTAATTATATATATAATAAAAAAAATATTATTTTAGTTAAAAAATAATATACATACTATTTTTTAATATCTCTAAACTATCGAAATATATTTACTCATATCTAAGGCTTATGTAAAGTAATCTGAAAGGAAGCAAACATTTATGCCTTATATCGCTGAAAAGCTTAAAAATTGGCACTTTTTATAAAGTTCGATGGCCAATTGTTTTCATTTAAAGAAAACTATGTTTCTGTCAAATGTCAAGATGACAGGCTTTAGAAAAAATCGGAGAACACAAGTTCATTAGGGATGTGATTAAAAATGCCAATATTAATTCCATTAAAAAAAACATATAGATCCACTCACACGTTTCTGAGCCACCCTATAGAAGTCAACATATTTCTGAATACACCTCGTAGGTACTCTTTACGGTCTACATCGTTGACAATAATTCTCAAGGTTTTTATTCTAAGAATTACAGCAATTCCCGACACGCGCTATTTGCGAACCCCTGTTATTATTAAAAATATTTAAAATATACCCTACCAGTAATTATTATTTCGAAATGAACCCAATCGCAAAACTTATCTATGATGTAAAGCCTACATATAAATCTATTCACACTATATATAGATCTCTAAAGAGATTTTTACAATGTTCTAAGTAATTTTAGTAATTTTTAAATAATTACTATCTGGAAAGATACTAAAATACACTTAAAGATTACTTAATTAAAAAATTTAAAAATCTTTTCACTACCCGAAATTGTGATAAGAGTTTGGAACAGACTCGTGTGAAATATAACAGTTTGGAATATACTCGTAGCGTTGAGGGACCATCATTCTAACTGACTTTAAATCTGTTTCTATACGGATAAACAATTGATACTAGTACTCTTTCATGACATCTATTTTTTTCTGTACACACGTTATTTTTATCCCTTTTCAATAGACAGAAACCCGTTTTAAAACATTTCCAGGATGAGACGTCTTGCTATAATATAGGGTGTTTCTTTTCGCTAGACTTAAAATACATAATTATTAACTAATAGTTTATTATTATAAATAAAAAAAAAAAAAAAAAAAAAAAAAAAAAAAAAAAAGATTAATTCACGAACGATTAAATCGCGAGTGAATTAATTTCGGCGATTATACGATAATGCAATTTTAAATAAAACATAACAAAATAAAAACAATTATTTTTTCAATGGCGAGTTACGTTTCTAAAACATAATTCAGAAATTATTATTTCAAGGATTTATTACGAGTAGAAATAATATTGTGCTGGGTTGGAGTTGGTTTTCTATGTAATTTGACACTAAATAATCTCGTCTCCTTTAGGTGTCCAGTCTTTGACGTCATATTTTCTAATGTCTCTTTGTGCATTGGGCTGATTGATATTTGGAGCCAGAAATGGCCCAAAACGAATCTGCGATACGCTAAATTACAACAGATATTCAGGCTGAGGCGATAAACGTCCTATCCAAACTACTTCCATAAAAAATACTTTAATAAAAAAAAAAAAAAAAAAAAAAAAAAATTTTCAAAAATGACAGCAATTAAAAAAAACGGTGCGAGAAGAAATAGAAGTTTTTATACCTATCCTCCGTGTTAACAAGTATCATTTAATCTGCCCTTGCGGTTTAAGTACCATTTTATCTACTATTTTTTTTTTTTTTTTTTTTTTTTTTTTTTTTTTTTTTTTTTTCAAAAAAATTAAAATTATTACATAATCCAAAAAAGAATTACTCGCAATTAATGGATTTACAATATAACAACATAAAACCAATTATAAAATTAATTTAAAGCCATATCATTCGCAGGATTCGCGTTTGATTCAACGCCCGTGTTCGATCAATGCGATGTGTTGCGCGCGGTTTGTTGTGCGGCGGATCGGCGTAATGTCGGTTTTTGGCGCCGACCCATTCACTAGAAATTACCCGAACACAATAGACTGAAATTCGACATCACATTCGATTTTTCGATTCTTCGAACTTCAATTCTCAAACATTTAATTATTACTATCAATACTTATTCTATATTTCACTTTCCGTTTATATACATACTACCACATATTGAGTTATTTTACTTTAAAAAAAAAAATTTTCCAAAAAGAATGATTTTTTGCTTAAATTTTGAAGACCACTGTATCTTTTCGGGGGTTTTTTTTTTATAAATTTCTACTATCTATGTTGCATTTATCAAAAAATTTATGGGTTTTTAACTAAAAACTAAAAAAAATGCCAAAAAAAAAAAAAATTTTTCAAAATATTTCCAATTCCCAAAACAAAATTATACGCGAAAAAACTTCCATATCTGTGTTTTGAGGGTATAAAGCTTACCTACAACCCGCTAAGAATAATGTGCAACTTATTTAAGGCTCGCTCGACAAAAAAGTCGTATTTTATTTTTTGCTTTACTATTCATTTTACATTATTTTTTACTTAAAAATTATAAAAGCCCGTCACATTATTCCATTTTCAAGAGGCATTTTATTCTCTTTACTTTATTATGACTTTTAACCTAGTACTTAATCACCCGGCTGGATCGTTTTAGTAATGCATATTTTCGTACAGCAAACTTTCATTCCCCATTCTATCTCTAAGCATCTGATTTCATACAAACTGCGCTTTCCAATAATTAACTCATGGTCTCTTTAGAATGATCCTATTTCGCGGCCGAATTTTCTGGATGTCGTACATTCCAGAGATCACCAAGTTTTATTATTTTTTTTCACTGTTACCCATTTGTGTTGCCCATGATTTCAAACAATCTCTTGTTAATTCTTTTTGTTAGGATTCATTTTTCGTAGACAATTAGTAAGGAATTTTCATACAACAAATTGTTACGACATAATTTTACTCTCTAAGAGGATGCATTTCCTAAAATCCGCTCTTTTGTATGCTACATTCGACTTCAGATGTCGTTTAACCTAACCTCTTCTCTGTTCCAATATTAGTTATCTAAGGCCTGGCTCGTATGACACTGGAACCCTAATTATCTAAAACTTGATATTATTAATTCTCAACTGACAAACCACTGACTATGACAAATAATTTATTTTCGAGGCCATTGTGTGCTTAGGTGTTTTTTCAGGTATGTTTTAATATTTAGTCGATTTCACAAAGAAGTAGCCATTCAGAACAATTTTAAAAATCACTTCGTCCTGCTAACAAATCTGTACATATATTCTATTTAACTTTCATTTAAAAAAACTCGTTTCGCTAGCTACTGTACTTTGGAGTTACGATTTGTTTTAAATCTTTTAACCCCCTCACCATACCCTCTTACCAACCCCCCACCTCCCACCAAAAACTAATAGACAGATTCTCGGGTGCCACACAGTATTTTTGTGTGTCAATTTGGTTAAAATCGGTCAGCGGTTTTTGAGTGATCGTATTACAGACAGACAAACAGACAAACAAAAAAATAAAAAAAAAATATTTTGTATTTAGGTCATTATGACCCAAATAACTCATTTTGAGTGAATTAAAAAAATGCTTACACAGATGGAGCGATTAGTCCGTCTAGCTGGAAATTTCACGGGGCCTTAATTGTATAAATATACATTTGAACGAGTCATATACCATCAAAGCAAAACCGTTTGAAGGCGGGTAACAAGGCAATAACTCACGAATCTGTGTCAGATTATCTTAAAGATTGTGAGTTGTTTGTCCTTTTACCCGCCTTCGAAGGTTTTGCTTTGATAATATGTACCCACACTAGGTTAGAGAAGTTTAATTACAATAAACTAGATAACAAAAAATGATGTGAGAAGTCTATTCAATATTTATGAATACAGTGTCTGTTAGACATTATGAAATAGAAATCAACCCAATTATACCAATCGGCTTAGAAATAGCCACTACATTTGACATTTGGTGGAAAATAATTTTATGTTTTCTATGGCTGAGCGTGCATTAAGTTCCTAGAGTACTATATAATATCTAGATCGGAAATTTTTTGTACGTCATTGTTTCACAATGAGATCTGTCGATTAAAAATATTTTGAATATGACGGCACTGGAAATACCGCAAATTGACAACAACTTTCATATTTTAAATGGGTACCCCCATTTTTTATTAAATGCTTGAATTATCTGTAAAATTTTATAAATTGTGATATTATACATGGCTTGATATCATTAGCGTTACCGGATGTCCGAATTAATCCGGACATATCCGGATTTTCACTACGTCCGGTTGAGTCCGGGCAGATTTTTCATAAGCGTCCGGATTTTAATGTTCCATTAAGAAAAGGTCACAATAATGCAAAATAATATATTAGTTTTAATAAATTTAGTTACTTAAAAAATCCTCGATAAATTCAGCAGTGTAAATTCATTGTTTTACTTCGTATGTTTTGAAAGTTGTAAATGTATTTTTTTTTCAAACGTCACAAAATATTTAAATTTTGGGACATGATTGACAACATAAAAAGTAATTATAACGCCTAGGCATAAAAGTAAATCACTTTTCCCTAACGTCCACTCCACAACCTGGCCACAGAAAGTATCACTTTTACTCCTAATAAAATATAGTCTGTCCAACGAGAAGATCCTTGACAGTGATAGATGTGTCGGTCATTTTAATTTCAAAGTAGTTTATTTTATTTTACATAAAAATAAGTTGGTATAACTGGAACGCATAGCAGGAAATTAATATATGTATTTAAAATTTGACTGACAAGTAACTTCAAAATATTGCGAAAAAAACTGTATAAAACTGAAAAAATGTAATCGAGTTATTTTATTTAATAAAAAACGGTATGTGTTAATACAAAACAAACAAAAACAAGACACCACATACCAAAAAATATAAAAAAGAACTATTTCTTACTTTCAAGCTTTATGAAACTTCCCGCATTTATGATTATATTTATCGATATAACTAATGTACAAATACAAATTTGTAATATTCCGCAGGAATAAATAAAACAACATAAATAAAACATACTATTTTATTAATAATAACACTTACCAAATTTTATACCTCACAGGTGATTAATTAACTTTAATCTTAATTTTTTAAACCAGTACCTTTTGACATTATTTTTCTGCAGTACTAAAATCCATTATTTACCTATCGTGTGATGTCGATATTTTACAGCTACTCCAGTTTTTAGTATGTGTTTAGTATGGTCCTTCTACCATATTCGAGATGCACTTATCTACGACGAGATGGTATACGAACTTTATTGATAGTAACTTTATTGGTGTATCTGTATAAGACTTTCTGCCTGGGCAGCGAGTATTAACCATAAACTGTGCTCTGGGTTCTACAGTTAATTTTCACTCGATTTTTCCTCCACTTGACTTCAAAAGACACAAAACACACGTAATAACACGAATCAAAATGCATCATCTTCCAAAACGCAGGGTATTTGACAAAAGTTGTCACAAAATTATAACCTATAATTTGGCAAGACTTTGACAAACGTCAAAAATCTAAAGGCGAGTTCATACGCATCGGCGTCCGTTTGTCGTTCATCGTTCCGTCAAACCAATAAAATTGAAATACGATCTGTCATTTTTGAAATAAACCAATAAAACTGGTTAAAAACAACAAGTGACGACGCATGACGAATTTATATTTAAACACATCCATAGTTAACTTAAAAATTATTAGAAACTTTTTTTAGTAAAATAAATAGATTGGTATGGGACGTCATCTGCTTTGCTTCTGTCATCGTCTGTCGAAATCTTACCTGAGAAAAAAAACAGAGTATAATATACTATTTTTGCTCTTATATCGCTAAAAAATTGTGACGTCCGGATTTTGTCCGGATTTTTCGGAAGGCTTGCCCGGGGTGGATAAGTTTTCACCTGGTAACCCTAGATATCATAGATGGCTATACACATTTTTTTTGAGAGGCAGTTTGTTTCGTCCAAAAATTTTAAATATATTTTTTTCAAAAACGGTTAACGTTAGGTATAAAGTATTTTATATCACGTCGCAAAAATTAATGTTATTGTGTCGTTTGAAAAAAACATATTATTATTATTATTATTTTGAGTTTGGTGTGTAAAAAAGCAGCAAAAAAGAGATTATTTTCAATACGCGAGAAAAAAGAGAACAATACGATCAAAAAAGAATGTTCTTTGGAAATGTTCTTTGGAATTACAGGACCGTTGGAAACTCTACTTAAAATTCAGACGAATTTTCAGAGAAATGTCAAATAAAGAAAAGCCTGATCAAAGTTTGATTTTCTATAAGATTTTCTAAAATATACCTACTATTACTTTTTTGTAATTTAGTGATAATTCATATGGAGTTTTTTACCTATACAGGTATTATTAGGCTTTAATTCCATGAATATAAAATGTATTATTTGCATATATAACACAATATTATAACCGCAATAATTTCTGCTACTACAATTATTGTAGTAGTTAGGAATTATTTATAGTAAGGTATATGTCAAGATAATTGGTTGAGGTTTATCAATAGTACATGCCAATTGATATATTTAGAGATTATGCATGTAAATATGTAAAGTACCGTATATTGTCATAGATATTATACCTGATGGTAAAACGTATTATGCAAAAAGGAAATAATAGGTATACCGCATACATAAAAAACATGTGGCGCTAATTTTTTTAGGTATTGAATGTTGTTGATTTACAGAAAACTAATATTTAGTTTTCGTACTCGTTTCAGTATCCTTCAGTGGCGTGCAGTGCAAATCAAAGTAGGATAGTCAAAATTTAACAAAATAAAATAAGAATAGTATAGACAATAATTAATTAATCAATTAATATAATCACATATCTTTTATCGTAAATTGAGAGAAAAATTTTCAGATTTGGCATCACTGCAAAGGACTACGGGCGATGAAATTAAATCACGCTTTCCATCCTTATTTTATCTCTTTCTTACACATTTGCCTTCCAGTACTTGTGGTCTGGAGGGTACATGGAAGATTCTTAAAAAAGTAATATCGTTGATTGAAAGATTTGGGAAGATACGCAACCTAATGGGCGAAGGCTGATATGATTTCCACTTAAGTGCTGTACTGTGGCCACTCGTTTTGCGGCCAACGCATAAAGCACTCATTTTCTCTAATTCGGTCAGCGAAGGCATATCGAAGACGGTGTGGAACTGAAAGCGACAGTGTTGCCAGATTAAAAAGTGTAATATCTGTAATACTTTTTACAAAAATATCATTGGATAAAAAATCCGCGTTTATGTATTGAAAATTTATTCGTTTTAAACATAGAATAAACAACGAAAATATATATTCTAAATATAACAAAATATTTCTATCCTCGTTTCTGTCCTGGAGTATCTTGATTTCATGGAAAAGAATAGATGAAACAAAAGGCAATGTACCTACATATTTTGATTAAAATTAAGTTTAATCATATTTCTTTATTATTATAATAAAATAGGTAAATCTATATGTACACAAATAAAAAAATATATACACAAAATAGGTAAATCTACGGATTAATCCGTTGTTCTGGCAACACTGTCTTCGGTAACCACCCACTCTGTCGACTGAAAGCAGAACTAAGGTACAGTATTGTTTATCCGCTGCGCTGTAAACTATCAGCGCGCAGGGACGGCGCGGCGGCGCAGAGCTAAACTAAATCTCGAATATGTTGACGGTAACGCCAGCTACATCTCGGACATATTTTGTGCCACGAAATCGCCCATAAGGTTGCGCATCTTATTTTTTCAATCTACGGTAATATACTAAAAAGTAATATAAAGTAAATCAAACCGACTTGGCGTAAATCATATGGTGCGCCTGTATGGTATACATTAAAATTTTATATGTGAATTGAGCGATAACGCAGTAGTCAAAAATTATTTCAATAAATATTAGGTAGTCTCTAGAATAAAAATAAGATAAAAAATGCGTATTGTGAATATTTGTGGATTAGTAATGAGCTATAATGTAATCGTATAAAAAGAATATGATATAGTTTGGGATAGGCAACGCCTAGTTGCCTACATTATATGCACACCATTGGTATCCTTATTTCCATATTTAATACTACTGCTGTAAAATAAATCTCTAATAAAATAATAAACTATAATGTAGTTTTAAATGTAGTACATCTTTCAATTAATTACAACTTAATAATACACACATTATGACTAGAAAAAATCAAGTTAATAAATTTGCAAATTTCACACGTTTTTGGTGCTATATGATATTTTTTGGTATATTAAATAATTTTTGTTAGAGTAAAGTTTAGATACTGTCTGTTTTATATGGTAAATTAAATAGTTGAACAAATTTACCATATAAAACAGACAACTAGAGAAACTCTAGTAATTTCTAATTACCTACTCTGATAACTTCAGGGGATAATGCTTCCATAAAAAATATTAGTAAGTTATTTATTATCTGTTAGATTCATAAATTTTAGATATTATGGTATAAAATACTTATCAGAAATAATTATTTTATTGTTTAGAGCAATAAATTTATAATAAATGCAGAAATTATTTATCTGTAGGTACAGATTTTCGGACCAATCGTTTGAAGTGATCATGAGAAATTTGCCATCCAGGTAAATTTTTACACTTACTACAATAGAGGGAGTGGTCTCTGAAATTGTCGTGATGTTTCTATTGAAGCTCTAAATAATCATTTTTCAATCTTATTTGTTAAAACTAAACAAACATAATAAAAAATAGGTATAATTTTTTGGA